>NC_089822.1:40354458-40584958 GCF_035046505.1 Tiliqua scincoides
CAAGTTTCCCTGATGCCATGCCATCCTGATCCCAGACATGCAAGGGCTGCATGTATATGTTGCTAACTGTGGTTCATTCTGCACATATTCAGACACCCTCTCTTCTTTGACAGTAAAAAAACACACCTCAAGCTAAGCCCCAGTAAGCCTTGGCACAAAGCAAGCTCTGCTTCTATCATCTCTGACTTCTGGTTGATTGCTGCTTTTCCCCGTCTCTCCCTCCCCAAATTTCATTGATGTGTTATCTCTTCAATAGCAAACATTTTGCAACTAATGCACAATGCTAATAACAGAAAGATAACATAGTAGAGACTAATGTTGCACTGAGGTGTTGCGCAAGAAAACTATTAGGCACAAGTGTGAACGGAAATGAAGCAGTCATGTTTAATAAGCTGTCTCCAGCATTATCTGACTGCAGTGCATTAATAAAATAATTAGAAATCCATCCTAATTGTTTTTTTAATTAACAACAAAACTTTTAAAATACTTCTATCCACCCCCCTTCTCTTCTGTATTAATTTTATTTAAGCTTGGAGAGCTACTTGGGCCCAAGAGATTTTCCGTTCCAAACTAAAGAGCCAAAAGGAGTAAGGTGGGGTACATTGCATTTTTCCAGCTGGTAGTTGGAGACACTCCTCAGTTATATTGATTATGCTGTTCTTTCAGTACTGTTGATGAGTTCCAGCCATCTTTGTATCTTTTCTTATACGTTCACTAGCATGATATCCATGCTTCGCTATGGAATTTAACTACAGGTGTGCACCACTTAACAATGGAGATACATTCTCCGATCCCCGTTATTATGCGATTAGGTTGTTAATTGAATTTTCAGCCCAATCTAGTATCTTTGTTGTGTAAACAGACACTCCCTGCCAGAAACTAGTTGGCTGCACAGGCTACTGGAGACAGATTGCCTCTTCTTTGCATTAAGAGCCTCTTTGTTGTATAAACAGACACTTTGCTGCAGGCTATGGGAGTCCTAAATTTCTTATCAATTTATATATTTAAAATATTTTTACCTGGTCTTTCCATCCCATCAGTTGAATGCTGAAGGTGAGGAACAGCAATATGTATGAACAGGGCAATTCCCAAAATACAAAAACAGAAGCACCTTATGAAACAGTTTACAGAAAACCCAGATTGACAGTGCATAACCTTCCCAACATGCTGAGTGGGTGGGATGTATTGTATGGAAAGAGACAGTAAATTTAATTATCCAATTACTTCTAACTCTCTAAACTAAACCTGCTAAAGCCCGTATTGTATGGTCAAGCTGTGAGCCTAATCATTCAATGTATTGAAGAAGGTTCAGTGGAAAGGAAACCTGAGTTCAAACCATCACAAAAAGTGACAGAGTGACACTGAGCAGTCATCATCTCTCTACCTGATCTACCTCAGAGGGTTGTTGTAATAAAATGGTGGTGGGAAGAACCATGTACATTATCCTGAACTCCTTGGAGGAAAGGTGAGATAAACACGTAATAAATCACTTAGACCATGTTCCCAATTGCAACATGTGATTTAGAGCCCAATCCTGTGCTCAGCGGCACGGCTCCGTGCCACCGAGTACAGTCGCAAACGTGCCATAAGGCACATTCGCGGGGCTCATCACCAGACTCCTGCCCATGCTAGCCCAGTGCTGGCCAGTGCTGGGATAGTGCCAGCAGTCGCACAGCTCCTGCAGCTCGGCGGTCTCCCAGACTGCCGAGGTGCAGAATGGTAGGCATGGCGGGGTGGGGAGGAGGCGTTCCAAGGAGGGGGGAGGCCGGTGGGGGCAGAGAGAGGGACGGGAGGAGGGGAGATGTGACGCTGGGAGGGGGGCTGGTGGGATGTGTACCAGGGGGAGGGATGGGAGGCGGATCCACGGAACTCCATTCGTGTAGGGCTGTGCGCCCTACATGAGTGCCTTTTCCTTACCGTTGTGAGTAGCCCCATTGCGGGGCTCCTTAACTTACTTACTTAGGTCCCCTTCTCCCGAGGCATCTCCTGTGGTAGCATGGGAGGCGCTGGATTGAGCAGCAGCCCTCCTCGGCGCTGCCTAAATGTTCACTTTTTTCTTTTTTCAATAGATGCAAGCTGTGACAAAATTGTCATTGAAAAGTAATAATAATAATATTAAGAGTGTCCTTCTAGTGTTTAGAGTGAAAAAAACTGTATTTATTCACAAAGACGAATATATTGTTTGTTCCAGACAGGCGTAGCATTTTCTTTTATCTTTACCCTCCCATGAGTGCTACTGAATCATGAAAGTGAAGTTGCCCCAAACCTTGCTTATGCTAATGTTTTAATTTATACTCTATTCAACATTTTCTGCTCCTGCAATTTATTTTGCATCTTTCCTTCCAATACTGCTTTCTTCTCGGGTCAGGTTCCCATGTTGGAGATCTTGTTAAATTAAGAGGTGTGTGGATCTTAGAATTTTGCCTCTCTTATGTTAATAAAAGATAAGCATGTGAAAACATGTTAGCACAGCAGGGAAAGGGATGTGTGATATGATGCCAGTTCTAAAGAGAAATTACTGGTGTGAGGATGGCCTATGTGAAAAGTCTTGTGGTGATGCTGATTGAAAGTGAAAATTAGTTGCCTTTTCAAGAGAACACGCTATCAGCTCAACAGTATGTTCTGTAAAGCAGGTAAAAGTATAATCAAGGGTTGCCACACTCCTGGAATTAAAAGAAATATTTCCACTGACAGCAAACCAGGATTTCTAAAGAGGGTACACACGATTACCTGCAGTGTTTGCTGTCCAGATATCCCTTCCTTATTGTCTCAAGTCTGGAAAGTCACTTCCTTACCACTTGGCAATTAATTAATTTTCTGTTCTTTTGCTAATTTAGATACAATAGTGTCAGACAAAGAACTTCTGATACCTTTTTTATAAGTTTGGATTAAGTTTCAAATTTGGGTACAATCATGCACATTTATTTGTGGGGGCAGGTCTTTATTAAGTAATGGATTAATACTTATTAGTAATGGATTCTGTGGAAACATATTTTTTCTTGCCCATGGGAGCAGCCCACCCAAAGATATGACCTTTTTGATTCAGTTATTTAAATTTCCCCATTTAAATCAATTGAACTTAAAAGGATTGAGGCCAGAGAACAAGACCGACAGCCCAATCACCATTAACTCCCAGCACAGCAATTTGTATTGGCAACCTTCAGTCTCGAAAGACTATGGTATCGCGCTCTGAATGGTGGTTCTGGCACAGCGTCTAGTGTGGCTGAAAAGGCCAATCCGGGAGTGACAATCCCTTCCACACCGGGAGCAAGTGCAGTCTGTCCCTGGTCTGTCTCCCTGGCTATGGGCCTTCCTTCTTTGCCTCTTAGCCTCAGACTGTTGGCAAAGTGTCTCTTCAAACTGGGAAAGGCCATGCTGCACAGCCTGCCTCCAAGTGGGCTGCTCAGAGGCCAGGGTTTCCCACTTGTTGAGGTCCATCCCTAAGGCCTTCAGATCCCTCTTGCAGATGTCCTTGTATCGCAGCTGTGGTCTACCTGTAGGGCACTTTCCTTGCACGAGTTCTCCATAGAGGAGATCCTTTGGGATCCGGCCATCATCCATTCTCACGACAGCACAGCGATACAGCAGTGTCAATGCTGCATGTGCTGTATACTGTAAAGAGTTTTAGCATGTTGAAGCCTCCTGGGGTAAGAGAGCATTTGTTCCTTTGCCGGGAGTAAGCCCCAGGTGCCACCATGGTTCAACTTGGACCTGCACCAGCAATATCATTGACACAAATCCGTGTTGACACTTGAAGGTGAATTAGGCCTGGGAAGGAGGTTAGGATGCAGCAGGTGCCATTGTCACCAAACCCACCCCCTTCCCCAGGCCCAATCTGCCCTCTACCCTACTCCATCTCGACCCATTCTGCCCATCTCCCATCCCTTTCCACCTCCTCCTCCCCTCCTTCCTGACCCCTGCATAGCCTTACCTGCACCCGTGCGCATCTTCAGTCCATCTTCACATGGACCTAGCTGCACACTACATGTGGTCAGGCCATGCACTCTGGCAGTGTTACATTTGCAACAGCTGCAAAGTGGGTTATGCATTCCACTAGCATAACACCTCCATAGGATTAGGCCATCAGTCAGTATGTGGAATTTTCATATGTTCATAGTCATCTATCTTCTTAATTGGGAAAAGTCCCCATATCCTGCAGATAAATGGTGTATAATATGGAGAATGTTTTCAGAGCATTAGTATTTTTATCATTTGCGCATCACAGTTCTTTTAAGGCTGCAATCCTAACTTCACTTTCCTGGGAGTAAGTCCCATTGAACACAATAGAATTTACTTCTGAGTAGACCTGCCTAGGATTGTGCCCTAAGTCATAGATGCTGAAATATCTGTATCTTCTTGCCACTCTTGGAAAGCAAATTCTTCAGGCAAATTAAAGCCTTTTGTTCATTTATTTTTGTTTTATGCAAAGTTTCACTTGCTCAGATTTGGAGCTGCCATTTCCCCCACCCCCTACTAAAATTCCAGTTGCAGCCTTCCTCCAGCTGGGAAGGTGTGAAGAGCTCTGAAAAAGTGGTCTACAAAAGCTTTGCCATTCTCCCCGGAGACCAATTACATTTGAGAGGTTGCCTGATCGTTTACCATTTTCCCCAGCAGTTCATTGTACAGTTGTCATTTTGCCACCTGATCAGTCTCTTTTCTTGCTTGTGTTTGAAATTGGGTGCTACCAATCTTAGATCCATGTCAGAGCTCATGTAATGCTCTGGGCAGCACAAGGGAATAGATTAGCATTCTGATGTTTCTATAAAAGCGCATGGTCATCATTATAAGGATCCTATTAAAGATAAAGGGACCTCCTTCCGAAATATTGGGCGGATAATATAGCTCATGTAATTGAGTGGTAGTATTAAGTGCTTTAATTGATAAAAGCCTACTGTGGTTACTGCCACTTTTTACAGTTAATAGGTCTCATGGTTCCTAATGACCTCATTTATTCGTTTTCTATGACTATGTCCTTCACAACTGCAAAACTTAAAGAGAAGGAAAAATATTAAACTACATATATTTTCTTGAGTTGGCGAGATTCTTAAATCATGAGATGAGTATCAGGTGACAGATCTGAACTGGAGCTAAAACAAAAGTTGTCTTTTGCAGGGTGGGAAATATGAGCTAATTAGCAAGTGAGTGGACATCAAACAATCTGTTCGATGAACCCCGCCAGAAAGGCACAAAGATTTTTCTCCAAAAACTTTCTGAAAAAAGGAGTTTCAATTCCCTGCAAGAGGAGATCTTGACAGTCCTACCTGTGATAAAAATAGCTTTCATTTTTCATACATCTATTGTACACTATTATGTGTTTGATCCATGCAGTTCACTTGAAAAAGAAATTTGGAAGGTCTCTTTGGGAGTAACCACAGAATTCTAATCACAGGATTCACAGGCATTCAGTATACGTTTTGTAGTTTTGTATGTCTTCCAACACCAAGGTCATCAAGACTTGTGTTTAAAAAAAAGGAAAATAGCAGAATTGAGTTTAACAGTAAGCCACATGAAAAGCCTATTCTCTATTAACATAATCACATATATTGAAACATTCTGGTAGGATTTACCATTTATGACATGTTAGCATATGGCTTCATATTTTGGATGGTTTTATGAATTCATCTGCTGTCTCAAGTCAGCAAATATAGATATGTCTGTGTGTTATTATTGCAGATAATGGAAATCATCTATTTTGATGATGCTAGGTAGGCTCAGATGTGAAGATGTTGAACACGGCATTAGTCATTAAGGTAAACAATCTATGATAGTCAACAGGCTGCAAGGAGACTGTTACAGGTAACAGGGATACAAAGACACTGACTGACACTAACTACTTTAAAAGTAATTTAACTACAACTGCCAACTGAACAGTAGTTTTAAGTATACGTTGACTACAGTTTAGAAAAAGAACTGGAACAATTTTTATAACTACTGTGATGTGGTTAAGTAGTTTCAACAGTTTTTTCGTAACTGTTTTCTTCCCCGTCAGGCTGAAAATTAAAACATTTCTTAACATTAAGTATGCAAAACAAAAAGTTTCTGAAGTTTCGGGACTGTAGGCAAATTTACCTTACTTAAATAAACTGGGCAAATTGTTCCATGCATACCTATGACCAGGGCCTAGGAGACGGAGGTAAAGGGGGTAATTTGTACCCAGGCCCAGGATCAAAAAGGGAGCCCAGGAGCCAAAGGAGAGGGTCCAGAAATTTCCTGGGATCAAAATCTGAGAGGAAACTGGCCTGCTGCAGGGGATTTGTTCACCTGGCTTCTGAATCTGCTTACTGTGAAGGAGTGTATAGGAACTCAGGGTCAGAGCTGCAAGACTACAGCTGTTGAAGAAGCAGTTTTGGTACAGGACAGGACACTTTCCATCCTAGTGTGAGCCTAAATATGATGATGGTGATTTTCTGCATGATTTTCTATATTTAAAAGATTTTAGAGAGACTTAGGTGTGCATTTGGTTTACCATATTACTGAATCAAGCTGCCGATGTCACATGGGTGGGTAGACCTGAGCTCCAAAGACTTTTCCAGCAGTCTCCACCCTCCCCCCATTCTGTTTTGCCATAAGGCACGTTTGTGAGCCTCACCACCGGGCTACCGCCCTTGCTAGCCCAGCACTGGCCAGTACTGGGCTAGCGCCGGGCTAACGCGGGGCGGGCGCTCAGCCTCTGCCGTTCAGTGGTCTCATGGACCACTGAGCTGCAGCACAGTAAGCAGGGGAGGGGGCAGGGAGGAGGTGTTCCGGGGAGAGAGAGGCTGGCGGGGGGCAGAGAGAGGGCAAGGGGAGGAAGGACGGGGAAGCAGGGAGGGGGTGGGCAGGAGGCGTGCTGGGGGAGGGAGGCAGCTGTGCTCCACTGGATCCAAGGCGTTCTTGCAGGGCTCGGCGAACCTTTATTTTACCATCGCGGGGCTGCTTACCTTCCCTGGGAGAAGGGGATGAAAGTCCCCTTCTCCTGAGGTGCTGCCTGCCGTCGCCTGGGGCGCACAGGATCCGGCGGCAGCCGTCCTCGGTGCTGCCGAGGCTGGGCGCCCCGGGCAGCTCAGGATTGGGCTGTGAGTTGGTAAGGAGTCTAAAAACCAAGTCCAATTCAGAATGGTTAAGAAAGCTTGGTATGTTTCATGTGGAAAAGAGACATTTAAGCACAACAAAACACATTGTCACTGCTTCCCTTTCACAACAAGCCCATGCTTGTCTTACCTCATTGGTTATAGAAGAATGGAAGGTGAGAGTAGGTTCTTCTCACTCAGATCATACAGAATACTGCCTGCACATTTTGGCTCATATCTTGCCTTCTAGATGAGCTTTTGGAAAAAATTGAAAGCTAGCAAACTGGGCAAGCTAATTGGCAAAAATTGCACCAGGCAGGATGCCTGTAATCCATGAAAAACCCAATGATCCGGGTAATATGGGAACTGTAATTGTACCAACCATTCTGCTTGAGCCATGAAAACAGCAGTGTAGAGTAAGATATTATGTCATCCTGTTTTGTGAAGAAGCAGAGTCAGAGGTACCAGCACATTCTGTTCTAAGTAGTTATGTGCTTGTAGATATATAGACAATCTTAGGCTAAACCTACATTATTGAAAGAAAATTACAAAGGGTCAATAGGAGTTGCTTACATGTAAATGATGAGATATTGTCTTCTGTTATTTATTTTTATTTATTTTCACATTTTTATACTGCCCTTCCTCCAAAGAGCTCAGGGCAGTGTACACAGTTGCTCCCTTCCTGTTGTCCTCACAACAACCCTGTGAGGTAGGTGAGGCTGAGAGAAAGTGACTGGCCCAAGGTCACCCAGGAAGCTTTGTGGCTGAGGGGGGATTCAAACCTGAATCTTCCAGGTCTAAGTCCACCTCCCAAACCACTACACCATCCTGGTTCTATTTAAAAAATAATAATAATGGCAACAGTTCCAAATTACCCAAGCAAGAGTGTTTTTATCTTTTTTCTGTAATAATAACTTTGCATAATTCTCAAAAAAATTGACTTGAATAACTAGTTAGATAAATCTTAGCATTGTGACAGTAATTAAAATTTCCTGAAAGAGGAAGATTGTCAATTAAAATATTGGAAAGGAGGCAAAAAGCATATTTTATGCTCTATGGTATTCTTGAGGCAGATTTCATTCCTAGAATGTAGTGGTTAGCATTCAAGTAAATTCAAAATTGAAGTTGCGTCTCCATAGCATGTTGTGAAGCCAATGATATTCGTAACTGAGTCATAAGGATACATTTAACAAATGTACTGTTTAGTAAACAGAGGGGCTGCCCCAGTTCATGAGCTTAATGTGTATTCCAAGTCCCTTCTGGCATTAATCATCAGTTTCATTTTGAATTCCCAATATCGAAATTAATTGCAGGTGTCTCCTTCCAACTAGAGTGTAGTCTTTAAATTATACATGTCAGTGCATCACTTACACCATGTCACATCCTGTTAAATTTCTTCTCATTGTAACTCTATATAACAAAATGTGACATTAGAGAAGTTTTAGCATATTATAGTGTACTGATACTTTGAGTTATCTCTAGGTGACCAAGATGAATGGACATAATTGCTGTACAAGCCTCAGATAAATAACTAATGGCAAAATAGAGCTAATGGGGCTCATTTGAATTTGCCCCAAATCTGTGGTGGATTTAAGGAAAATGCTCTTTTATAAAATTAACAGAAATTCTTGTGACATACCAAATAAACTAGAAGGGAGACAAAAGACATGTTGGAAAGTTCTATAGAATAACCCAATAACTGAGGGTTAATATGGCCCTAGTGGATGAAATATTGGACCTCCTGAGAGTCCTTTGTTTTCCCTCAGGCACTGACTCTGTTGGTGGTCTTGATCAAATCCCACTTTCCCTATTTCTGTCCTTCAGCTGTAGAATGGGAATATTAAATACTCAGGAGGTGGTTGTTGTAGGGTTAAAAAATGATATAAAAGAAATGTTTAGGAAATGTGAATAATATTTAATTGTTCTAAATGTATTTGTAAATAATTGGTTTTTTGAATTATTTTTATATATATTGGGATGCAAGAATTGTTCTATTTTGTGTTTGTCAGCCAACTTGAGTGTCCCTCTGGGGACCAGATGGTGAGATTAAAAAAATCCGTAATAAATAAATAATATGATTATAGAATTGGGAAAAGGGCTCAGGCTTATGATTTTGCTATTAGATCAACTTCTGTTACATGCTAGAATGCGAGTTTATCAGCTCTAGTTTTTCTCTCACACCTTAGGGAAGTGAGATGTAAGCACCCAGCATTATTTATCTTACATTAAAGTTCACGATGCTCAGTTAAATGCTAGATTTGTTTGAAATGAGCCAGTTCAGGTCTTGCCCTGATTGCTACTTGCCCTGATTGCTACTGGCCATAGGTCCAGAGAAGCACAAGCTGTAGTCTATTCTCACAAGGGGACTTCCCTCCCTCCTACAACTGAAAAACCACCTAGTGTTCCCTGTGTGGATGAATGGGTAAAGTATTACATTTTATCATATCCATTCAAGCAAGGTGCCTTCACCTGATCTTACATCACCCCTCAGTCTTCAAAAGTGGGTTTTGAGGGAGCAGAGGGGAGTGGGGACAGGGCTACTGAGAGGCGTCTTATCAGGAAACAAAGTTTCATTTGGAGGAAGGTGGCAACAGGGGCAGTGGAGCAGGGAGGGGAGAAACCAGACAAGAGAGGGTGGTGACAGCTGGAAAAGTCTCCAGAGCATAAGGTATACTTCCCCGGTACACCTGGCCTCCATCTTTCACTCTCTATGAGGCCAGCTGAGATCCCAGGAAATTTCTAGCTCCCGTCCTTTGGCACCTGGGCCTCCTTTTTGGCCCTGAGCCTCATGCACCCTCTTCTCGGAGGCCTTAAGTAGGATGGTAGATAAACTCCTGTGTATTACCAGATTGCCATTTGTGCTTCTCTGGATGCAACTCATTCTATATGGATGCACATGCAAATCCAGGTACAGGCACAACATTCATATTAGTATTTCAGTTTTTGGGATGTTTCTCCGTCCTCCCTCCTCAAATGTCCTGAATATTCAGAGTCAAATTCTAGCTTTAGCACCCAGCCTATTTTATTTTCCAATTTTATTTTCTAACAGAAACTGTAGCCATAAAACAAAATGAGGTATGTCACTAATTTGCTAAATTGGCTCATAAGAAGTTCGCTTTCTCCTCTGCAAAATACATGCAGGTATCTGCCTAATTTTTTACATTCTGTAAGAATGAGTTGGCAATAAGCACTTGCCTAATATGCTTAGTACTGAAGCACAAAAGTGGCAAACTCTTTGGAAAGGCCCAGCACAGATTAAAATAGAAGTGAAGGAACAAGGAACTTTAATTTATTAGCCATTTTTGAAATTGTCAATTTCTTCTTTAGCAAATTAGACTTGCGCAGTAAAAGGCTTTTCACCCTTCATTGAACTCAGCTTTGAAGTTGGAGTATTGAAAGTAGCTCAGAATCATACAAATAATGTTTTTTAGTTCTTGGATCTGCTCTTCTCCCATAATATTCAGTTGCAGCTATGAAGCAATTCAAGTATAATGCCACTGACTACAAACACTGAATTGGTTTTAGGTTTCTATCAGTATTTCCAGAGGCTGCCTTGTTTCTTGGATATTTAAATTTCACCAAACATATTTGAGACAGAATTATTTATTTTTAACTGAAGGAAGGAGATTGCTGGGGATTAGTATTGGAGGGCAGATGTTAAAACTTCTGACACAAAAGAGAAATATGTGGACCCCCTGAAACCAATAGAACCGTGATAGGGGGAGGAAAAGTGTACCTTTTAGATCCAAACCCTCATTATGCTGCAAACTCCAGACTTTGGTCTAAGTCTCAGTGCTACCCCAAACACTCTAAAATTGGAAAAATGTTTGGTGCAACAGCCACCTGACACCAATAGAGATATACATTAATAAAGAGCCTTCCTTTGAGTGTTTTGTGGTGGTATTTAAACATAATATTTAAGTTGAATTACAATAGATTTTAAAAGTGCTTACAATCATCACTACAATCAATGTCTCTCTTCTCTTAGAAATCTAACCTGGAAAATTATATTAGATGTGAAAGCCCCAATCTAGTTGCATGCAGGGAACCCTGTCAGAAAAACGGAAGGTATTTGAGAGCCATTTTGGTGTAGTGGTTTGGGAGATGGACTTAAATGTGGAAGATCCAGGTTCCAATCCCCCCTTAGCCACGAAGCTTCTTGGGTGAGCTTGGGCCTACCTCAAAGGACAAAAAGGTAGGGGAACAGCTGTGTACACTGCCCTGAGCTCTCTGGAGGAAGGGTGGTATAAAAATGTGAAAAATAAATAAATTTGACAGGGAGAGTAGAGTGAGGGAACTGAATCTGCTTCCCCTTCCAATCACTGATTTTTGTAAAGGGCCTCCACACATGCAATCCCAGCAACTGAACTGGCAAGGGGAATAAACCATACATGGATCATCCTGATATAGTTGCTGATATAGTTCTTCAGTCCACTAAGATACATACTCAGAAGCCTGCTTCCATATGCATCAGGTTACATGTATTCTAACTAAATACAATGCAGAAGTCGTTCCTTTTCCAAACTGGGAGGTCGATTGATTTGTATTCAATTAAAGACTCAATTCATGACTCAATCTGATCTTGAATTTTGATATGTATTCCTTTTCAAGCACTTCAGAACTAACCTCTCCTCCCCATCAGTTAGTTAGAAGAAGTAAGCCCCACTGACTTCAGGAGTACTTGCTTTCAAATAAAAACTGCTACACTCTGAAAAGCTATGTATTTGCATAAAGCTTGAGAGGTATAGTGGGTAGAACATCCAACCAGGAAGGAGAAGATCCAGGTTCTAATTCTCACTAAGCCATGAAGGTTACTAGGTGACCTTGAGCCTGGCACTTTCCCTTAGCCTAATGCAGGGGTGTCCAAACATTTTGGCAGGAGGGCCACATCATCTCTCTGACACTGTGTCAGGGGCCGGGGAAAAAAGAATTTACATTTAAAATTTGAATAAATTTACATAAATAAATTTGAGATGGAACTTATATGAATGAATGAAGGTCTGGCAGTAGCTCAAGGCCTATAAAAGGCCCCTGCCTTTTCTTTGCTGCCACTGCTGCATCATAGGTGTTAAATAGCAGGTAGTGGAGGGAGCCCTTGTGTTACCAAAAGGGCTGTTTTATATACGGGAATAATTGCACTGCCCTTATTGGAATCTTCAGGACCATAGGCTGGATAACAAGATGGCGTAATGCAGAGAAATTCCCTTTAGGTTAATGAGGAGACTAAGAGAAAGATAACTTTTAATCAAATATTATATTTTTATTACAAACACACACAGGTAAACATAATGCACGTGGAAAAATGATAAGTGTATATTTCTAGTACTTGCATCTAGTGTACCTAGCTTATGGTGGTTGCATGTGAAAAGTATTTGGTGCATTCGAGAAGATTAGAAAAAGGGAAAGATTGTAGGGAAGGATTTTAGGGGTCCCTGATCTGCCAATCCCATTTGCTAACTAAAGATGGGGAGAGAAGGGGAGGAAAAGGGGGGGAGAAGGGAAAGAGTTCCAGGTGCGATATAGTTACCTGTCTTGTGGAGCAGCTGGATGGGGGGGAGAGTCCTGTGTGCAGGACCCTCTGCCTTGGAGGGAGAGCCAGGGAGAGCAAGCATGTGCCAGCCCTCTCTCTTAAAAGGATTTTTGCTGACCTGGAGCTGACCTGGATGTACTTGCTTACTACACACAGTGGGGTGATCAGGAAGTCAGTTATCAGCAATGGCTGGCTTCCTGGGGGGGGGGACTTACAACATGCAGCAAACCAGGAAGGCCGTTCAAATCTGCATACGGTGCTTAAGCAGTGATTGAGTTAAACAATACAAAGAATAGAGACATTTAAACAATGATTAGCTATGCCAGACTCCTTGACCCTAGGGAGAAGTATGTTGTCACCATGAGCTTGTGACTTTACCTGAATTTGGCCTGTGTGAGAAGTTTAAATGTGTTTGCTTAAACAGTGATTGGATTAGGAGACACTTTTGCATACAGTTCTTAAAACAATAGGAGACACTTAGACAATGATTTACTCTTCCAGACTTGTTCCTGGAGAGATGGATGTTGTAACCATGAGCTTGTGGCTTGACCAGTTTTTTTGGAAATTTGGCCTGTGTGAGAGGTTTTTGGCCTGCGTGATATTTTAGTCCATAATAACATAACCAGATATAAAATCACAACTAAAAAGGCAAAAGGGGATTTTCACGTAACACTTGTCCCACAGCTCAGATGAGAGGTTGAACAGTCGTCCTCACGCTGAGAGCAGTTGTTTTGGGCCAGTACAGGCTCCAGCAAATCTCTGGAGCGCCAGAGGCTAATTGGAGACTGGGGGCTTCCTGTGGGCTGAATTGGGAGTCCCCAGTCTCCTGCAAGTGGCCCCCAGGCTGGGGTTTGGGCACCCCTGGCCTAATGTACTGCACTATGTTGTTGCGAAGATCAGGGGGATGGACAGAATATATATCCTGCCCTGAGCTCCTTGGAAGAAGAAAAGAATGTAAGAATAAAACTCCCTAACATCTTTGTAGTGTTTGATAAGTGTGCAAATGTATGGTTGTGATCAGGGCCTCTGAGAGGAATTTTATCAGGGGGTACAAAGTTTCTTTTGGGACCCTTTGCAAAGGGGGAAGGGAGAAAGAACAGGAGAGGGTGGTGACGGGTGAACAGAATAGGGACAGGGAGGGGTGAAATAGGGTGGGGGCAGGGTAGAGACAACTGGAAAAGTCTTTGGAGCCATGTGAACCCATGTGACATCAGTAGTGTCCCCAGGATCCCCAGTCGTGGTTGTGTCCCTAGCATTCCATGCGGGCAATAAGTCTGAGTAGATAGGAAAACATAAGATCTCAGGAAATTTCTGGGCCCCCTGCTTTGGCTCCAGGGCCCCCCTTTTGACCCTGGGCCCAGGTACAAATTACCCCCTTTATCCCCCCCCCTCTCCTAGGCTCTGATTATGATATGACCCTTACAAAAGCTGTTTAAGGTATTACTTTTCTCATATTGCAGAAGGAGTGACTTGCCTAAGGCCATCTGGTGAATTCATGCCAGAGATTTTCAGTGGGGAAAGTCCTAATTTGCCGTTCAGTCCCTGAGGGCAGAATCCTATGCATGTCTACTCAGAAGTAAGTCCAATTGGATTCAATAGGACTTACTCCCAGGAAAGTGTACATAAGATTGCAGCCTAAGAGCCCAATCCTGAGGTCTGCGGCACGGCTCCATGCTGCAGACCACAGTTGCAAATGTGCCGTAAGGCATGTTTGCGGGGCTCACCACCGGGCTCCCGCCAGAGCTAGCTTAGCGCTGGCCAGTGCAGGGCTAGCGCACAGCGGTCGCCCTGGTTCCGCAGCTCTGCGGTCTCCCGGACTGCCGGGCTGTGGAATGGGAGGCAGGGGCGTGGCTGAGGGCATGGGGGAGGCATTCCGGGGAGGGGTAGGCATGGCTGGGGGCATGGGGGAGGCGTGTCAGGTAGAGGGAGAGAGGCGCATCCGTGGAACCATGCTCCGCAGGATCCAAGGCACTCGTGCAGGGCTGCGCGCCCCCTACATGAGTGCCTTTACTTTAGTGCCAACCTTGTTGTCGCCACTAAAGAGAGTAGCCCCATTGCAGGGCTGCTTCCCTTACTGGGGGAAGGGGACGAACGTCCCCTTCTCCCGAGGAGCCTCCCACAGTAGTGCAGTAGGCGCAGGATCTGGTGGGAGCCCTCCGTGGAGCCACCGAGCCTGGGCACTTTTGTAGTCATTTTGTAGTAGTCAAATGTAGTCATTTTGCTACACTAACTACATATAAATCTGGAAAGCTATATTTTGGTTATACTGTATATATGCCCAGAACTACAGCCTATGGCTCTGAACCAGAGATCCTATATATGAGCTGAGTCTCATTGAACAGGTCTTCCCATCCCCTTCTATGAGAAGAATTTTCTCTGTATACACAACAGCAGATGCCTGTGTGGGAAGGAAATGGGAATTCCTTGTTCTGCAGAGCTGAGTTGAAAGTTGGGTATTAGGGAAGGCAATAGCTTCTTGGAAATCTCAGTTAAATCCTTGCAAACGTTCTGCCTAGAAAGAAGTCTACAGCATTACTTATGTTTGTATGTGTTGGGTTATAGTTTGGGAAAGAGTTTGAGGCTCTGAATTTTCAAGGGATAGAAAGCGCTCAAAAGGAGACTTATAAGAATGAGAAAAAGAAAGATGCCACACCATTATAAATAAACAATGTCAGCCATAGTGGCAAAACAGTTGTATATATTAAGCCGCATGTCATTTTTATTTACACACACACACACACACACACACACACACACACACACACACACACACACACACACAGGCAAGAGGAAGAGATAAGAGAAAAGAAGCTGTTCCTAAAATTTTGCAGCGTGTGGGGGGGAGCAAAGAACACACCCCACCAAGCCACATTGGCATTTTGTATTCTTCCCAATATTTTCATTTAAAAGAGAGTTGCTGTGCAAGATAATGTCCTTGTCTGTCCCTTCCTCATGCATCCCTCCAATCAAATTTAATAAAGCTAGTTTGATACAATGCCAGCCTACACTTGGTTTACCCTTGGTCGACTTTAATAGGGTCAAAAATATTTTCGCATTGGCAGTGTACACATTAATCATTTTTCCAGAGGATTTAGAAAATTGGAAGAGACAAGGCCAAGCAAAATTTTAAATTAATTGGGCCTACCCCAGCATTCAAGGGTCACCTTGTGTCAGTTGTCCCACATTTTCCAGGTCACAGAGTTCCTGTGCAACCTACAGCTGCCATGAGGAGAGATCTGTTCTATGGGCACACAAAGGTGAAAGAATTTTCCTCAGAAAGTGCGAATTTTCCTATGGGCAACCACAACAATTGTAGCTTCCAGATTGTCGCCAGACACCGACCACTTAAATAATGCATGCTTGGCTGACGCCTCTACTTGGTGCACGTTCTAATCGAGTAGTCAGGAAAATTTGCAAACATTCTGTCATTTACCATAAATCTGCTGCCTGCCCACAACTACACAGTAATTAATTTTAGTGCTGCTCAGAAATATTAATTTAAGCTGGGAAATCCATCTTTCCCACTATTACTACTTAACCCCTTTCAGAATTTCAAATACTCTTGCTGGAGATCAGAACAGCAAAGCTCTGTTCTGACAAGGGAAACACTGTTTGTGGCAAAGTTAATGTGCTATTGCAGTGTGACACCAATAATGGTTCAACGTTTCTCATCATAACCTTTAATAATGCCCTCTCAGTATTTGGCCAGCCGGTCAGATGAGAACGACAGTTGAAAAAAAAGAGAGGTTCGTGAAAGTCTTCTTTTTAAGGGATGTAATTAATTTATTAGTTCCCAAAAGGGGTTGCAACATGGTCGGCAGTGTGCAAGCCTTTTAGCTGTTGCTGTGATGAAGGAGAGTAGAGTGTCACCATCTAAGAACCGAGAATAACTAGAGGCAAGAAAGTTACAATGAATGATTTATTGTGTTTTTAAAACATTCTTAGAATGAAACAATATGAAGAAGGGGAGAGGAATTAGGTCAGGCAAGACAATGATATCCCATTGATTTATATTACACTATGAAACAGAAAAAGACAGAAAATGTCCATCATTATTGTACCATATCCTCTTTCACAAACACAACGGGAAACTCCACTTATTTGCACTGTCTGATCTCAATTAAAACATAAATATCTGGATTTATATCCTAAAGTATTCAAAATAAAGGTCTGATGCCTGCTTAGACATCATTTCAGAACATGAATATTTCCCTGTATGGTTCAAAGGACAAAGTCTTCTGTTTGAATCTTTATTTAAACTGTAGGCTAAACGTAGGCTAACCTTGTACCAGCAAGCTTCAAATCATGCCATAGAGCACCCAAATATATTGCAAAAAGAACTGAAGCAGGCTTGGAATGTTGAGGAAAAAAGCAAGCACAAACCACTTCGCTGCCCTCGTCCCTCCCCCACAAACACTCACTTCAGGACTAAATCTTTCAAAATGTTTGAGAACCACTGCCCTAGGCAGTTGACCTGTAGCCCACTGCCCCAACAGGCTTTGTGCCCACATTTCTGGGCAGACATGACTGGGCAGACAGAGCATTACATTGCAGAAACTGGGTGAGTTTCTTGTGAGTGATGCACCAGAAAGGTAATCACTGGTCACAGTGGGGAGGGCTTCCCATGCACATTCATAGTTTAGAACAACATTTGCCAAACTGTGGCCTGCAGGTTGAATCCAGTGCAGTGCTGATTGGCCAGATGCAAAGTTTGGTGAATGCTGTTCTAAACTATGAATATTAGCTGCAAATTTTGTCCCTTCAGGGGTGGGGGAGAACATGAGACCAAAGCTCATACAAATAATGCAAAATCATGGTTTGGTACTAAATTAAATATGCCAATGGTTCTCCAATGGCAAATGCTTGAGCCACACATTTTTTTTTAAATTAAAATAAGAAAAACAAATTCACAGCTCCAAATGAGCGTATAAGAATGAATGGTTTTCAGCGGACCCCACCTCCTCTGTTCCTGCATTTGTCTCCAATTTGGGCGTGATCCTTGACTCAAAGCAGGCAAGTCTCATCAAGTTACATAGCAGTGACTCATCCAGGGGTCCAACAGGCATCGTACTTTGAATCCAGGCAATGTGCTGATGATTTTGTTGAGGATCAGGCCAATACAATGAATTTTGTGCCTGTGTTATTCTCATTGTAAAGTGGGGTAGTAAAACTTATCATGAGACTTGCGTTTTCTTTTTAACTGAGTCTTTTTAACAAATAGCTCTATAGGCTTTTTATAGGGCCGTTTCAGTTGGAAAAAAATAACAAATATTTCAGCAATATGAAAAGTTGAGCCATATTAATTAAAAACCACCCAAAAAAAAGGGAGCCCAAATTAACAGTGTTATGTATTTGATGTATCAGAAGTAAAATGTAAGACGTATTCTGGGGGCAGGGCTATATATTATAGTATAGATGAGTCAGAATGTACCCATTTTCTTTGCCTTTTAAAGAGAGTTAGCAGTTGTGCATCAGCATCTGGATTTAATTATTACTCCTTTGAATGCAGCATTAAGTTACTTGCATTACTACAGTTATTCACGTTCATTTTAACTTTAATTCAGAATATTTTGTTTTAAAAGCTGCCCTGCACTGCTCATCATTGTATTTTGACAGCAGACTGAATTCTTGTTCACAACTACAGAATTTGTTTAGCTCCAGGCATCTGTGTTTGGATTACGAGAATGCTGATTGGTTCACTGCCAGGGGCACATAAAGGTCAAGCTGTCCTTTTAAAGGCTTTTTTTTTTTTCGCCTAAGAGTTTGGCTCATTAATCAGAGTTAAAAGTAATGGGTTGGGGGGTGAGGCAATGACTTGAAATCATTTGATTCTTTTACAAGACCTACTCTAAAAAGCAGGACTCAAATGTTCGCGTTAGAGGTTGAGTAGATGTTTGTACGGATCATACTGACATACTTCTGACAGGTGACCTGAAACCTTTCAAACTGACATCTGTCACAGAGACAGACAGAGGTTTTTCAGCCCCAGAGCCAGTTTTCATGACATTTCATTTTTCATCAGATTTTGAGAGAAGGGGGAGGGGGAGAGAAGATGAACTTGAAAAAATCTTGCCAGGGGCAGAAAATGAGATCAGGTTTTCTGCAGCTGTCTAACTCACCTTTAAAGGTTAGAGGTCCAAGAAAAGTGAAGACAAAGGTCTCATTCTTATATGAGCTAAAAGCACAGATTAGTTCTTTAAATGTATGTACTAGCTGGATAGCCAGTAGAGGCTGACATAATACAGAGGTATGGAGTATCTGTAATAGCTGGGTGTTCATTTGGTTATTGAAAACGGTACCAAAATGAAATGCAGGGTCCAACTGTCTTGAATTTCCTAGGTCATTGTAAAGGTGACAGTTTCTGATCCAGTAATGCTGGTTTACATTGGCAGGTATTCCACAGGGCCTAAGCTCTCCCTCCATGTCCACTCCCAATACCCACAAAAAGAAGCAAATCAGACCAAACATACCTTTACCCAACAATACTGCTTCCCACAGTGGCCAACCAGTTGCTTCCAAAAAGCACATAAGCAGGACATGAAGACTGTGGTCCTCAACAGCTGAAACTAGTAGTGCAAATTCTAAATGTTGTGGCAGATCAGAGCCCCGCAGGCTGGGTGCTTTATCCAGGGTAAGAGGTCAAATGTCCTCTTACCTCAAAGAGACCTCCAGCCTCAACAGTGTGCACTTCGGATGCCATCGGTTAGCTTTCGGCTGCGCATGTCATTCTGCCCCTGAAGACTGAGATTCTATATAGATATCATGGCTAAAAACATTTGGTAGACATCCTCCATGAACGCAACTTAACCATTTCTCAAGCCAACTAATATGACAACATCTTCTAATCCCCAGTGGGCCTCAAAAACAAATGTTTTTTTGTTTTGTTTTTTGTGGTTGATTTTGAATTCTGTCTACTTCTGGGCTCGTAAGAGAATGTCCATGCTCTTCTCTGTAGAACACTCAGAACTCTTTTTATCCTGACATGAGACAAAATGAAAGCTGGAGACTCTAACTAAGGGATTTGTAGAGTAGCTTCAGCAACAAGGAAATAAATAGACAAATAATGGGGGAAAAAAACCCATCCTGTCCTTTTCTTATGCAGTCCTTCAGCCCTGTAACTCTCTTTCATTTACCATATGTTTCTACCTTCAGGAAGCAGGTTTTGACCTTTTTGCTGAGCTTTGATTAGCCTTTTGTCCCAGGCATAATCTGCCCAGGGCTACCAACCTTGTAAATTAGGCACCAGATCCATCAGGTGCCCATCCTCAAGGGCTAGAAGGAAGATAAAAGAGAAAAGGAAGTGCAAAAAAAAAAAAAAAATCACAGAGATCCTGCAGCAATAATTGATATCAAAAAATCTCACTCTCTGATACCACACTCTTTAGCCACAGAAAAGATTCTATATAATGTAGGCTTGTAGTGGAATCTAGAATGAAGGAGTCTTATTTAGAATGATTTACACAAGTTTACGAGATTTCACCCATATGTGAAAGTGCCATTGTGTATGCCAGTGTTGGGTTTCCTGTTGAGCCCTGAAATGACTTTGGATATTTCTGCACCATAAGGACTAGAAAGTTTCAATTAAAAATGACATGGTGAAATTCCCCACAATCTAATACAATAAGAGCCTAATCCTATATACTATTCCAGTGCCAGTGTTGCCATGTTAATGGAGCATGCACTGCATCCTATAGTGGGAAGGCAGTCACAGATGCCTCCTTAAGGTATGGGAACACTTGTTCCCTTACCTTGGGTCTACATTGCAGCTGCACTGGTGCTGGAAATTTGGAAAGGACTGAGCCCTAAATGACCTGCAATAAAGTACCTTGGAGACCACAATCTGCCCACCAGTGATGTATGACATATTCTGTAAGAAAGAACACACTCTTCATTGTCCTTTTGCTTTTTGCTTACTTATTACCTCATGAGATCCTCTCGTGTCTATTAATTTTATTTTCCCTATGATCATTTTTCTAAACTAAAGAAGAGCTAATTTGCCATTAAAATAGGTTTTCCAAAACATATAGTGACAATGAAAGAAGCCAGACATCTCCAACACGCAAAGTTCTAATTGTGTTAGTACCTGACAGTATCGTTGTATTATAAGGAGCCCCAAGCATGCATAGTCGATTTTAAATGTATAGAGATTTAATAATAAATAACTAATAACTAGGTATGTATATACCACCTTTCTGGTCAACGGATTAATCCTCTAACTTTATTCAAGGCGGTTTACATAGGCAGGCATTTATAAATCCCTCAAGGGGATTTTTACAATCATAGAGGTTCTCTCTTTCAAGAATCAACAACATTTCAGAATGAATCTTCCTGAAAGGGAAGGTAAAAAGAGTCCAATCTCTCCAGAGTGCATGGAGGCTGCTTAAAACAACAGTAATAGAGGCCCAGCGGAAGTGTATACCGCAAAGAAAGAAGGACTCCACTAAGTCCAGGAGGGTGCCCGCATGGCTAACCAGCCAAGTTAGAGAGGTCGTAAAGGGCAAGGAAGCTTCCTTCCTAAATGGAAGTCTTGCCCTAATGAAGAGAATAAAAAGAATAAGAACATAAACTGTGGCAAAAGAAATGTAAGAAGGTGATATGGGAGGCCAAGCGAGACTATGAAGAATGCACGGCCAGCAACATTACGGGGAATAATAAAAGCTTCTTCAAATATGTTAGAAGCAGGAAACCCACCAGAGAAGCGGTTGGGATGATGAGGGAGGGAAAGGGGAGATAAAAGGAGACTTAGAGATGGCAGAGAAATTAAATGAGTTCTTTGCATCTGTCTTCACGGCAGAAGACCTCGGGCAGATACCACTGCCCGAACGGCCCCTCCTGACCAAGGAATTAAGTCAGATAGAGGTTAAAAGAGAAGATGTTTCAGACCTCATTGATAAATTAAAGATCAATAAGTCACCGGGCCCGGATGGCATCCATCCAAGAGTTATTAAGGAATTAAAGAATGGTTGCTGATCTCTTCACGAAAATATGCAACTTGTCCCTTAGAATGGCCACGGTGCCAGAGGATTGTCATACCAATCTTTAAAAAGGGAAGTGGGGGGACCCGGGAAACTATAGGCCGGTCAGCCTAACATCTATACCGGGTAAGATGGTGGAATGCCTCATCAAAGACAGAATCTCAAAACACATAGACGAACAGGCCTTGCTGAGGGAGAATCAGCATGGCTTCTGTAAGGGTAAGTCTTGCTTCACAAACCTTTTAGAATTCTTTGAAAAGGTCAACAGGCATATGGATGTGGGAGAACCCGTAGACATTATATATCTGGTCTTTCAGAAGGTGTTCGGCATGGTCCCTCACCAAAGGCTACTGAAAAAACTCCACAATCAGGGAATTAGAGGGCAGGTCCTCTCATGGATTGAGACCTGGTTGAAGACCAGGAAACAGAGAGTGGGTATCATTGGGCAATTTTCACAATGGAGAGAGGTGAAAAGTGGTGTGCCCCAAGGATCTGTCCTGGGACAGGTGCTTTTCAACCTCTTCATAAATGACCTGGAGATAGGGTTGAGCAGTGAGGTAGCAAAGTTTGCAGACAACACCAAACTTTTCCAGGTGGTGAAGACCAGACGTGATTGTGAGGAGCTCCAGAAGGATCTCTCCAAACTGGCAGAATGGGCAGCAAAGTGGCAGATGCATTTCAATGTAAGTAAGTGTAAAGTCATGCACATTGGGGCAAAAAATCAAAACTTCACATATAGGCTAATGAGTTCTGAGCTGTCTGTGACAGATCAGGAGAGAGATCTTGGGGTGGTGGCGGACAGGTTGATGAAAGTGTCGACCCAACGTGCGGTGGCAGTAAAGAAGGCCAATTCTATGCTTGGGATAATTAGAAAAGGTATTGAGAACAAACAGCTAATATAATAATGCCATTGTACAAATCGATGGTAAGGCCACACCTGGAGTATTGTGTCCTGTTCTGGTCGCCACATCTCAAAAAGGTGGAATAGTGGAAATGGAACAGTGGAAATGGAAAATAGTGGAAATGGAAAAGGTGCAAAAGAGAGCAACTAAGATGATTACTGGGATGGGGCACCTTCCTTATGAGGAAAACCTACGGCATTTGGGCCTCTTCAGCCTAGAAAAGAGACGCCTGAGGGGGGACATGATTGAGACATACAAAATTATGCAAGGAAAGGATAAAGTGGATAGAGAGATGCTATTTACACTCTCACATAACACCAGAACCAGAGGACATCCACTAAAATTGAGTGTTGGGAGGGTTAGGACAGACAAAAGAAAATATTTCTTTACTCAGAGTGTGGTCGGTCTGTGGAACTCCTTGCCGCAGGATGTGGTGATGGCATCTGGCCTGGATGCATTTAAAAGGGGATTGGACAAGTTTCTGGAGGAAAAATCCATTATGGGTTACAAGCCATGATGTGTATGTGCAACTTCCTTATTTTAGAAATGGGCTATGTCAGAATGCCAGTGCAAGGGAGGGCACCAGGATGCAGGTCTCTTGTTATCTGGTGTGCTCCCAGGGGCATTTGGTGGGCCGCTGTGAGATACAGGAAGCTAGACTCTATGGGCCTATGGCCTGATCCAGTAGGGCTGTTCTTATGTTCTTAAGTGTTCTCTTTGAGAAGTTGCAGAACCTGCAGGTTCTGTAATCAAACATCTGTGAGCAGAACATAAGTGGTGATCCTCTGATTATCACAGTGCAGTCAGTTTCTGGTCCTGGGGTGTCATTTCTGAGGTGTTGTGTAGTAGCCCCTGTGTCCCAGGTCACACTTGAGCATGTTACAATAATTTATGTATCTCTGGTTTACAACTTCAGAGATTCCTTGATCATTAGTGCATTATGGGATATGTAGTCTACTTCATGTATTTCTCATTTCTGGGTCTGGTATTAATGGAGAAGGTGGTCACCAAAGTGACTAACCTTACTTGTCACTGCTTCTTTTATTGTCCCCTTGGGCCCATAATTCAATTAATAGTGTCCATGGCCATTGAAGCAGATACTCTTCTGTCTCCGCCATCTGAATAGCAAATAGGCCTTTTGCTCAAATCCATCATGTAGAACCACAGGGGCCCCACATGACCACAGTACACAGTCAACATCTGAAAACAGCTTAGCAGCACACATGACACTGCATTCAGCAGGAAGTCATTTTCAGGTTGGCGGAATTCGCTAACTGCCCTTAAACCGAAATATCATTTTGGGAGCAGACAAAAAGAGCATGTTGGCCAGCTTCCAGGCAATGTTTCCTGAAATTAAATAGAAGTAAAGATATGAAGCAAATATTGAAGAACTTGTGCTGGACTTGAGAGTTTTTCCCAGTTAATGCAATGGATATGGGCAATGTGATCTATTTTTGGAAGATGCTAGAATGAGTTAAGAGTAGATTGTTTAGATATCATTGGGTCTGCCTTAGCTCAGTTCTTGAATGTAAGAGCAAAATGGACAGAGCACATACTGAAACTGTCTGTTTACAAGAAAATAAACACACTAGTAGAACACATTGTGTGTCTGTATATAGTGACAATTATATTTGAATATACATTCACGCAAGAAGGAGTAGCCAGAAAAAGTCATGCTGCAGTTGTGTAACATGTGCAGTTACATTCCTTGCACACAACTTCTCACTGCCCTGCACTGTCACTGAAACCACCACTACTTCTTGTACTAGTATTACACAATTTGACTTGCCTTTTCCCAGTGATACCTGATAGGGACCTTTCCTTCCTGCCCCCAGTAAAAATAAACTATTGTTCCATGAAAAGTAAGACACATGGAACCCACCTAATCCTGTTTTTCTGCTCAGAAAAGGCAACTATAATCTTCCCAGTGTGTGTGTGTGTGGGGGGGGGGGGTGGGTGGTTTGTCAAAATGGCAAGAAGTGGTGATGGCTTCTAGCCTTGATGCCTTTAAGAGGGGATTAGACAAATTTCAGGAGGAAAAGTCCATGACGGGTTACAAGTCATGATAGGTATGTGCAGCCTCCTGATTTTAGAAGTGGGTTACCTCAGGATACCAGATGCAGGGGAGGGCACCAGGGTGCATGTTGTATGTGTTGCCTTGAGTGCTCCCTGAAGCACTTGGTGGACCACTGTGAGATACAGGAAGCTGGATTAGATGGGCCTTTCACCTGATCCAGTGGGGCTCTTCTTATGTTCTTTTCTGAGTAGACATGCATAGGATTGGAATGCAAGTCACTTGGGCAAACTCCCATTCAGATCCTTCCTCAGCAGTAAAAGTGTTACCTTTGATCTATATGTCTTGTCTTGATCTTGTAATATTCTTTCTTGTAAGCCTTTATGCTGAACTACCACTTCCTCTTTAACCCTCCTTGAATCCTTGGTGGCAGCAACAGCTGATCAGGACTGTTATTCTTGAGTGCTAAAGAGGAAGAAAAAATATTGTTTTATTGGTTTTTGCAAAAGACAGAAATTGGTTTGTGTTTTTCTTGTTCTGGTGTATTACACCTTGGTCTATTGCCAACATTTTCTTGCCTTGTAAATTGATTTACAGCCCAATCTTCCAAGTGTTCTTCTGGCACAGGTCCCACAGAAGTAAAAGGAACTTCCACCAAGGAGTCCTGAGAGGCAGCATGCCAAAAGATAAGAAGATTAATATAGTAGTTCTTTTATTTACTAGATTTCATACCATTTGGAATGAAACAAAATAAAGTTTGCAGGGGAAATGTTAAATATCTGTGTACCTCCCTCTTAGGCTGTTTGGTCTACTCCAGGGTTTAGTATTGTTTAAGGAGCCCACACCTCTAGAGGCTGTCTGTAACATGCAACCCTGTGCACAAGGTTGATTGCATCTACTCAGTCTGCACTCCTCTAGGGTAGATGCTGAAATTCCCCAGCAATGTGACATCACACCATGGGAAAACAGCTCCCATCTACTGCGAGTAAGAATGGAGGGGACATTAATTCCCAATCCTATGGGCCTGTTGTGCAGGCCTACCATCAGGTATGCCAGTGCAATAAGGACCCTGCCAGCTTGGCAGCCTATCTGCCAGCCTATTCAGCACTGCCATTGGTGTAGCAGCCAGAAAGCCATGCACCATCAGCAGCAGGGGCAAACTGGCCAAAGGTAGAATTCTGTTGGTAGAGGGGTGGGGATTGGGGCAGATCAATCAGGATGAAGGCAGATCACAGTGGGTTACACTACATCCTGAACCCTTGTCCTGGGCCGGACAAGCCTCCAGCAGGCTCCTCAGAGCTACGCCATCAAAAGACCTGGTATATGTAGATCTGAAGAGTCCCATTGGAAACCATGCAGAGACTGACACAAAGGTAAGATTTGTCCCTTCTTACCTTTCTCAACCTGCCTTATTCTTGGATGCATGTTGGATGCAGTGGCCAGCATGCCAGCAGCCCTCATGCTGTTGCTCAATAGAATTGGGCAGTAATTTTATCTTCAGTTAGTCATCAATGAAAAGGTATCCCT
Source organism: Tiliqua scincoides (assembly GCF_035046505.1). NCBI lineage: Eukaryota > Metazoa > Chordata > Lepidosauria > Squamata > Scincidae > Tiliqua > Tiliqua scincoides. The sequence continues at coordinate 40,380,456 of NC_089822.1, forward strand.
CCCCTCCCCAGCCTTTCCTAGCTCTGGCTTTCTCATCCCTTTTAGTGATTCTCAAACTTTTTAGCACCATATCCCACTTTTTAGATTGGCAATCTATCTGGAACCCACCAGAACGGATGTCATGGCTAGAAATGACATCATCAAGCAAACTGAAATAATTATAAATAAATAAAGTAAAACAAATAGAAAAGGGGAGATGAGATGGGGAATTCAGCCCTTTTCCACCAAGTGAATTCTCTCTGTAGCCTGCCTGCAATAACCTTAAACCACCACCACCCCCCAAAAATCCAAAAGATTTTCAACCCAATGCCCAGTTCAATTTAAGTACTTATATTTAAAACATATCACTATCAAGACCCACCTAGGTTTACAAGTCTAAAAAAGAAAAATATATATCACTTTACCAGCTCAAACCTCTTTTATCCTTTTTAGTGAATGTGTTTGGGGGGGGCTGCCTTCTGAAGCATTTGTTGAGCTCCACCTTCATCAGATCTGGACATTCTTGTGGCCTTGCGTTTGTCAGCTTGGAGGAAGAGACTTCCTTCTAGGGTGTTTGGGGGGGGTGCGTTTATCAAATTGGAACCATTCTGATGGCTTTGGATTCCTTTCAGCCTGCCCTTTCCAGTGGTCCAAGGCATGGTCACCTACTCAGAAGTAAATGTGCGATGTGGCTCAGTTTCACTTTCCATAGTGCTCCATGCAGTCTGCTTTCCACTTTCAGCTGCATGACCAAGTGGGTCGCAACCCACAGTTTGAGAAACCCTGTAAGCCTTACGTCATTTTATATTTAGCTCTAAGAGCAAACAGAAATGGAAGGAGTTGCATACATCTGATGTGCCTTTGAATTCTCACATCTTTTAATTCCATTATCAGAAATAACCAAAATTAATCCATAAGATTTGGAATCTTGGTTAGTTATTCCAGTGAGAAATATTATTATTAACATTATTAATTAACAGTATTTATATACCGCTTTTCAACTAAAAGTTCACAAAGCGGTTTACAGAGAAAAATCAAATAACTAATGGCTCCCTGTCCCAAAAGGGCTCACAATCTAAAAAGATGCAAAAAGAACACCAGCAGACAGCCACTAGAACAGACAGTGCTGGGTGAGGTGGGCCAGTTACTCTCCCCCTGCTAAATAAAAGAGGAGCACCCACTTGAAAAAGTGCCTCTTACCCAATTAGCAGGGGACATGCTTAAATAGTTTTAATAGTTATTTCGTTTCAGTGATTATATTCCATTGCAAATCAGCACTTTCTGTCTCATCAGCACATGAAATAACAATAGCATTTTGAGAGCAAAAAGTACCTAGGGCCATACTTGTGCACAGAGTTTGGTTTATAAAGAAAAGGGCTTTCTACTATTTGGGACAACTATCCTGGGTTCTGTCACCAGTGTGGTTGGCCCCAACCTCAGTGAACAAGTTGCCTGGCTTAAAAGAGGAAAAGATGAAAGCATCTCACTACTACAAATAATCAACCTGAGCACTGTTAAAACAAGAAAGTCTATACATGAATGCTATAGACATTTCACAGCAAGTGCTCACCAAGTAAGAACATGTATTTATTTGAAAATACTTATGGATGTGTTCTCGTGTAATGAAATATTTATTACAGTTGCTTCTGTGGTCCTTTACAGTTGTTGATGGAGTTGTCCTATAATCCAGCAGGAGGCCAGAGAGAGGGAAGTTCTCTCTGTACTTACTTATTTATATTTCAAGGAATATCTTCAATAATCTTTGCATTGGGGAGGAGTAAAAATATTGCCTATATGTTAGCAGGATGTTTTTCTCACCTCATCTTTCTCTTTCAGTAAATGAGATACTTTCTATCTAATTAACATATTTATATGCTTCATGCAAGATTTAACGCTTTCTACCCAAAATGTATTTTCTCCTTATCTGTTCTGGTATTTTTGCCCTCGGATCTTTCCATCTCTTCAGAATCTGTATCAGTTTACCAAGCAGAGAGCATTTTCTTCTCTTTCTTTCCTTTGATCAAGATACATTTATCCAAATTAGGAACATGCCTGCCCAAATTGGAACAGACAAAGACCCCATATAGGCAATTATTTCAAACAAATCTTAAAACAAAACAGCTGTACAAGCCACGCTCAGGAAGAATGTATAGTATGTGTGATTTGAATGTGCTCTTCTATACAAAACAAAAGATTTTATTTAGGGAGCTATTCAGAAAGTGCAGAGTAATAGTGGAGTAGGGAGTGATTCTTTTTTCAAAGTTCATTAAGAGCTATGGTTCATGATTTATTGGCAAAGCTTGAGAAACTATAGACCAGAAACAGCAAAAGGATCTTCTTTGGGCTGGCTCAAACGGTACAGGAAATTGTTTACATTTGTTATTACTGGCTTTTACCAAGATGTTAAATTATTCTTTAATGCCACTTGCTTGTGACAGCACATTAAAAAATATTGGGCACAATCCACCAGCAACGTCTCTTCTTCCTGGCCCTTTGAAATGAATGGAAGTTGCACAAGAACACGTCAGTGCTTTTGTGTAATTCCCTTTCATTTCAATGGGGATTGCATATAGAGTAGTAGCATTTGTGATCCCATTGCAAATGTTCAAAGCTCTTGTCAGATTCATACCCTGTGCAGTGCTAATTTACTAGACTGGTATGCAGCTTATGTTAATCTCTTTCTTTGCACCTCTGTGTAGCATGTATTACAACAACTTGCTGTCTTCCTGCCTATAAATTCTTAATACTTTCTCATGTGAATATTCCTGAGAAGTCTGTGTATTAATAACAACAACCAAAATGATAAATTTATTCGCCTGTGATTTAAATATAGCTGTAGACATTTGACACAGTATAGTCCTCACCCCTCCCAGTCCATGCCAAAGTGAAAAGAAAAGTGCATTTTCTCCCTCTAATTGGAAGAATGATGGGTGAGTAATCCTTTGGGTTGTGAGTGCAAACTCACCAAGTATCACAGAGATGTGCCAAAATATACCACTGAAAGAGAGCTAATTCACGCAACTATTTTTATGGATTGAAGTCAACACAAGTTGATTTTTTTCCCCTCTAGTGAAATTAAAGATAGTCCCGGCCTTCCTTACTTCACTTCTTAACTGTTCATTTCATCTGACAGAGAGAATGTATCTTTCTATTTCTTGGAGTCCCTTGCCTCTAGAAAATTTTACATATGCATTCTGATCCAGCTAGAGCAATCCAGTCACTGAAGCAGGTTGCTGCATTTGTGGCTAATTGGGAGCTGTACTTATGAAAAGAGGGCATGGGAGGTTGACTCTCCCATTGAGGGAGGCAAGAAGCTCCCATGCCTTCCACTGCCACACACTCAAAGCCTTGGAATCATGGCACAATAATCATTTCTAAAACCTTGGGTTTTCGTCCTGTACACCTGTACTTGAAAGTAAGCCCCAATGAACCTGATGGGAATTTCTTCAGAATGAACACACCTAGAATAAGACTATTAATGCTACAATAAACTTTACAGTTGGAATCATAAGGTAGCCATCTTCATCTCTGCTAAGAAGGTCATAACCTTAACACTAGGAAAGATGCCTCTTACATCCATTTCCTAATATCGTATTATTGATATGCACTAGGGCAATGTTTGGCTGCCGAAGGAAAAAGGATTTCTGTATTAGATTCTGTGACTAATGTCTGTGACTGGCAATGAAAAGATCCAGGTACTTTCCTATAGCCAAAATTAGGCTCATTTCCCACGTTCATTTTTGATGAGGTAAAGTCATCATGTCAATTTCACATGGTGAATATTAATTATGAATGCACCAACACCTTGTGACAGCTGGTATTAACCACATCAGGAGGAAAAGCTTGAGAATTAATAGGCTGCTAAATACCAGCTGTCAACATGTTGTGGAGGGGACACGGTTCTAAGAAATATTCCTCCCAAAACATTGGCAAGAAAAATTATCTTGAGAACACTAAAGCCCTGTCTGTGGTGTGATGCATTCAGGTGGAGAATGTCCGTATCTGGGTATACATTTCCATGTGAGTGACTGTACCTGGGTTCATTTTTACAGATCGACAATCTGTGTACAAAATATGCACACTAAACCTGCACTGTATGAAACACGTGAATTACTGTACCCCGGTTTAGGCTAACAGTGACTGTAACCAGGTATACAGATGTTCCTGGGTACAATTTAACAACCCTTATGATGAGAATTAGTGAACAACTCTTATATCAAACATGGATATGGAAATAAGGCATCAATTGTGGTTGGCTTGCACCGGGGCACTCAGCAGTTTCAAGTTTGCCGCAGCATTTGCTTAGAATATGTGTGTTATTACTAATTGAGCCTTCTCACTTATTGTCAACGTGTCACTGGCATTCAGTGATAGAAAATAAAATGTTTCTAGCCTGTAATGGTTGAAAAGCTCTCTTCAGCCTACCAGTGGCATACCAGTCAGAGTTTTGGGTAGGGAAAGAGGCTCCGCTTGAGAGTCTGGAAGTCTAACTAAAATTAGCTAGAACTGGAGTACAGCTGTAGCTTTGTGGGGCTGCAATTGTAGTTCCTTGGGAATCTGTTGCAGAATGAGTGGTTGTGCTGCCTGCCTTTGCAATTTGCTGCCTTCCAATATGCTCTGCTGATATGTTTGTAAATAAAAAACACCCAGGCAACCCTATCCTATGGTGCTGCATGCATTGTCACAAATCCATTTACAACAGTGGGACTCTGCCTTGCTCTCATAAACGGCTTTGCAACGGTGCACACAGAGTCACCGGCAGACCATTCTGATCCACCTCTGCAGAGCAGGGGCAGCACTGAAGGAGTGCTGCCATGGCCAGCAGACTGCAGTAGTAGCGCAGAGGGGGGGTTTCATGGGCTGGGAGGGGATGGCAGGAGAGTAACTGGGCAGTTTGGGGGGAGGAAAGGATGCTTGGAGTGACAGGAGGAGGCAGATCTTGGTGGCAGTCATGGATACCAGTTCTTATCCCCGAAATTTGGAATGCACTACCTCCTTACTCTCCTTAGACTTACTTATTTATTTAAGGGATTTATACCTCCCCTTGCCACCCACTCAAGGATCCTCAAGGTGGCTTACAAAATAATATTTAATACAATAAAAATGCTAAAAACATTAATATAAAACAATTAAAACCATAAAAATAATATGCCGGCATAGGTCTGAGGAAACCCATAGAACAAAAGTGTGTGCCTCCCTTGCATGACTGCATTGGTGCTGGTGACGGGGGATAGAATGGGGCTGTAAGTCTCCTAGGTACTCTCTCATTACAAGGAAACAGGCCCTGTAATGAAGCCACACATGAAACTTCCAGTTGCTCTGGGGAGTAGGATAAGCCCCCATTTTGCAACAGTGTGCTCATACACTCAAATAGAGATGTGGACACCCACCAGGTCTCAAAAAGCAACAATGAAAGAAGCAGTAATCTGCAAAATTTATTGACTTTGCTTGAGTATGCATACCATTGACAGGAGCATAGGAAATATGGTGCATGTTACCTTTTAAACTATCATTTGTGGTGCATCATAAATACATAAACTCCCTTGCAGAAAACATCTACCATTGCAATGTGCTATAAGAAATCAGTGGGATAAATCATTTTGTGTTCAAATGTATGCACAAAGGCTATGCGTAATAATCAACAGCTTGCATATCGTCTAAGGAGGAGTGAGAATGATTTAACCTCTTCTTTGCTAAAGGGTCCAAACATTTCAAATTGCAATTTTTCCCAGGTTCATTATTTTTAAAATGCCTTCCCTTCCTCCCAGTGGCAAGACAAGTGTTTTATAATATTGGTAAAAGTTATATTACAGTCGAATCGTCAATAAAAAGCATCCATGGAAAGAATTTCAATAACTAAACATTCTCCACGTGACACATTAAAGCTTGTAAAACTGAAATGTGAGGATCACTTCCAGAAACAAGGTCCCTTTTTGTTTTCTGATCCTAAATGTATTTACTGGGGTGTATGTTAGTAACTGGCTCCTGTTCATGATACCAAGTAGGAATTATTTGTTATTGTTTTTATTTGTTATACTTTATTCAATCTTAAAAACAGCTTTAAAATATTACTTATGGCCCAATCCTATGGGCCCATTGCTCTAGCACAGCAATTTTCCATCTCATGGCACACTGGCAAGGCACTACAATTGTCAAGGCACACCATCAGCGTTTTGACAATTGACAAGGCACACCATGCTGCCAGTGGGGGGCTCACATTCCCCATTGGCCCTACTAATAAATGACCTTCCCCCAAATTCCTGTGGCACACCTATGGACCACTCATGGCATACCAATGTGCCACAGCACACTGGTTGGAAATGGCTGCTGTAGCGTATCAGCAGTTATGTCAGTGCAACGAGGGCCCATCAGCACCTGCAGCCTCTCCACCATTCTGCACAGCACTGCCGCCGGTGCGGCAGCCTGAAAGCACATTGCAGCCAATATCACATTGCAGACCAGTTACTGGTGGACTTCTGCTGGCGAAGTGCAGGGAGCGGTGCAGATCTGGGAGGGGTGGGGATGGATTGTGGTGGCATGCTATAACATGGCAGAGGATGGGATTGGGCAGTAAAACACCTAGTAGCAGCAAAATAAAAAGCATAAAGCAGCACTAAGTAACACAAACTCTGTAAATGATGACTGAAAAAAGGGTAACCAGGAGATAATTCTTCCTCAAAGGCTAAGCAAAATAGATGTGTTTTAACCCTCACTGGAAACCATATGAAGAGGAGGTTCAAACACTGAAATATTCATCACTTTTACCATCCCTGTTAGAACGACTTTCTCTTTACCAGTTAAATCCAACATTCCTTCTGTTCACTATCCTATGTAGTATCAATGTTCTTTTCTACCCTTTAAGATAATTCTCTTAGCAACAACAGCAAATAATCTACAGTGCTGGTTAATCCAGATTGGCTGTGGTTAAGGATGTTTTTCAGACTGCACACACTTGGGTGGGGAAGTCTGGTGGTGGTAATGTTTTAGATCAGGGTTTCTTAATGTTCGTCCCCCGCTGTACCACTTCACATAGTCCATTGGTACCAAGTACCACTGGAAGTAACTGACAATGATGCAGCAACGTGCTAAAATACATTGTTGTTGGTCAATGCAGTCAAGTAAGAGCAAAGTCATTTCACTATTATGTAAGAGTCACAATACAGCACATAAAACAAACAGAATAGGGCTTGTTTTATGTTCTGCTTTGATGACATTTGTTCTTTATGCTGAGCAAGATTCTTGACTTTAGATGCTCTCTAATAGCCCACCTGCATTTGAGGTGGAAATGGAAAATATAAATGTTATTGGCTGCACAATGAGATGTCATTCTCTCTCTCTCTCTCTCTCACTCACACACACACACACACACACACACACACACACACACACACACCCCTCTTATCAGATTATGGGCAGCGATAACTAATAACTAACATTCTCTCTTAAACATCTATGGTTTTATAGGTTACATTCCAGACATTTCTTATATTTTCTATATTTCTCTCCAGTTTTCTGAAAAGCAATGATAATAAATTAGGCGCTTCAAAGAACACTTGCATTTTGTGTGCTCTCTTTACAAAGATATAATTTCTTGCATTTTTTACGCTATATACTTCATTTTGCTGAATTTAGGAAGGTACTGGAAATTGTAACAAGTCCGTATTTTATCAGTGATATTGTAGTAAGACCCATTGATTTCTACTTTATTTCCAAGTAAATACACACCGTACACCAAATAAATAGATGAGATACCAGATATGGACTGAAACTGCCACAACTTTAATAATCAAAATTCCAAGCTCTGAAACAGCATAACTTAGTTCAATCTTTTACCACCAACAACAGAGATTCTTTCCTCTAAGGCAGGGGTGGGCAAACTTTCAACTTTAGGGATCCTGGACCTTTAACAATTGTGCAAGAGGGAGAATTTCAGCAGGTGCCGCTTGTCATCAGTGAGGAGCCCCGTTGGTTTTTTGGCTATAACTTTTGAAAACATAGAGATATTTAAACACAGTTTGTTTCATTGCATTCTGCATGAAATTACACATCAACTGATATATAACATGGTGAAATTATTTGAAAATACCAAGATTTTAAAATATTTTGTTTTGGCCAGTAATGGTATCACCCCCATGTGTGTCACCCAGTGCGGCCCACACACCCCTAGTGACACCACTGGCCTCGTGCAAGAGAGGGGTGTCCATGATTTTTAAAAACTCTCCCTCCAAATACAGTCTCTGCACCACATCATTTCTGATTATCCAAATTGACTTTGGAGGCATAGTGCACTGCAGTGGGAAAGACAGAATAAGATAGCCCCATTCCATGGGCAGAGGTTTACTTGCAGTTCATTGGATCTTCTTGGATCTGAGAAACCTGGTCTACTCAGAATGAGATGACAGAATGTCAGAGTGATAGCATGGAGTGTATGACTTCAACAGTAGGTGGGGGAGTCACTTTTTAAACTGCTCTTTCTAGAAAATATTCCTTAAAAATAAAAAAACTCACAGAAAAGCACAATCAGTCTATTAAGAGCAGCATAAATCCGCTGTCAAGAGAGTCATCCATCTCAATCAGTCCCAAAGATATGATGAAATAAATAGCTATTTAGCAACTGCATCTTGGTAGATGAGGAGATGCAAAGCTTGGGAGACACCACAAAGAAGGCCCTGGCATGCCCTCTTTCCTAGTTCTAGCTCTACCTTAGCCCCTCCCTGCTATGTTAGTTTGATTTGCAAGGAGATTTTACATAGAGAAGCCTTCAAAACTTTGATCTTCCACCTTGAAATGGAAAAGATACAATTTATTCATCCATTTCAGGCCACTGTCAGCTCCTTACCGTTTCATTCTGTTGAATGTGTATACTAGAATTTCCAGCCCTCCAGGATCAGCTTAGAGTTTCCAGGATTTGGCATCAATCTCCAGGTAACAACTGAAAGCAATTTTGATTAGGCCCCCTTGACTTATTAATAGTGCATCATGTTGGGGAAAAAATCTCCAGGAATATCTTCAGTCAGAGCATTGGCGTTCGGGAGGGGGGGGCAAAGCGCTAAGCTTTGCAGGATGGCTCAACACACCCTGTAAGATAGCCCTCCCCCTCACCACTGGAGCCATTTGGAGCAGTGGGAGCAACATGGAGGAGATGACTCCATACTACTCTCACAGCTCCGAATGGCTCTGTCCAAAAGAAGAAAGGGCAGTTTACAGGGCTCATTGAGGCTCCTTGCAAAACTTAGCACTCCCCCCCCCCCAAGGAACGCCAGCGAGTCAGAGTTGACAACCTTTCTGGATAACCAGCATTAGTTCTACAAAGTCTCAAATCCAAAATATTATGATCATTACTCTGTAATATATCACATTGTTAAAAGTCAGCCTCTGAAATAGAAAAGCTAAAGCCAATTTGTATTGTGTTGATAGGCAGATAAAATCAAATTGTACATATAACGATGGTTTTGAATCCATCATTTTGTCTAAATGTATTGCCAGAAATATTTGGCCACCACCTGTGAAATGGAAACTCTTGACCTAAAAACAGACTGGGAGTGGAAGTAGCAACTGGAAGCCCAAGTAGTGGCCAGAGATCAAACAAGAACCTCCAGTATAGCATACAGCAGCAATGTGTTTTCTGTCTCCATTCAACTTGGATAAAACTGTGATTTATTTTGAGGAACATGTTGCAGATAAGCAAACAGTCATCTGGAAACATTCTTTTCCAAATGGTAAATTTCTGGAGGGTCCCTCGTTTACAAGTGATTTCTGGAAAATTTCTTGATTAATACAAGTCCATGAATAAACTTAAAATGATGCCTTTGTTATTGCTTTGGCACAGTCTGTTAACAACACTGCAAGCTTTGCCAAACTGTGAGACTTCTTTCAAATGGATTATGGACTTGTTTACATATCCAGCTGCAGCAGGGCCTTGTCCATCCTAGTAATCTCACAAAGTCCCCAGTGGGGGTGCCCATTAGGGGAGGGTATACTAAGTGGAGTTTAGTTTATTTAAATTGAGAAGAATGTGAAGCAACCCTCTGATCTTTAGGGACTGTATTGGAATCCTCCACTTTTCTGGATTTTGTTTTGTTTTTTTTTTAAATGGGGGATGTTTGGCTCACTCAGAAATTTGTCGCACACAAGGCTACAGTGTACATGCACTTGACAAAACTTTGTAAACTTTGTAAAATAGAGCAGAGACTAGAAAAGGAAGAGATGCGTAAATAACAAAGTATGGATAATGATTTGAGGCAATAACTACAGAACATTTTGTGTTACTCTAGTAAGTAAACATTACTCAGCAGAATAAGAATTCTTGCTGTTAACCAACATGTTTTTGGTTGTATAGCCATATTTATTTTATGGTAAGTTGTCCAAAAAATAGATTTAGATAAAAAAAGTATTGGGTTACATGTGCATGAATCATGTTCAAATAAGGTAGCTAAGTGGCTATAAGGAATATAGTCAAATCAAAGAAATTATTGCCAAAATATGATAATTTTACCACACTGTGCCTATGAGCAGTTTCAATTCTCATTTCCAAGTATCTTAAAGAATCCTACTCTTGAATATAAAAACTCATAACAGTGAATTGTATAAAGTGGCTACTTGAAAATTACCAGCTGAGGTTATAGTTCGTATAAAGCACAGCTGAAATAAAGAATCTATAAAGTGTAATAATGTAGTTTCTTTCTGATCGTATTTCTATCTTTTCCAGTACATTTGGAAGATTATTATTTTGGTAATGTGCAGTGCTTTCTGTAATAATAATAAATAAATCGGAACAAATCAGCTTAAATCCAAAAGGATATTTTATTTGTGGTCAGGATTTGTCCACAACAAAGTGGATCCTTTAAAATATCTAAAGCATAATTATTGATCCTAATTAAGTTTGCTACAAAAATATTTCTAAGTTTCATAATATTTACCCAGAGGGTAATGAAAACCTGATTTTACCCTCATCTTCCTGTCGATTTTAGTATCTTACTGAACAAGTTTCCCCAGAGTCGAAATCTAATGGTGTTTGCTATGAATTAATAAGCACCCTTATGTATTAAAAAATTTGGTAGCTGGGAATCATTGTACCTCCAGGTAATTATCTCTGTGTTCAGAGCCATATACAAAACCTGACCGACCCAGTACCCTAATAATTCTGTTCAGAGAACTATTAGCAATCCCATTCAGCCAATCTACACATGCTGATGAAGGTTATTAGAGAAGATTCTGCCCAGGCTCTTAAGTCATGAACTGATTGCTGTTGCTCTCTAGTCAAGCTTTGGTTTATCATCAGACAACTCACCCTACTGTAAACCTCATTAAGTTCATCAGTTCATCAACCCTTTCTTACATTATGTTGACAGCTGCTTACCACACTGGTGAGATGCCATGAAAAGCCCAAATGGGAGGAACCAAATGTCGGCTCCTTCATAGGCCAGCATTGAGACAGTTTCTGGAAAGGGCAATGGTGACATGTGGTGGAGAAATAACTTGGGCTCATTGTATGTGGTCCAGGGTTTCTCATGTTATTCTAGCAAAATGGAAAGGAGCTGAGTTGCAGTGGTTCCACCAATAATGTAAGAAGGGGGCATATGTGTTTCCTCTTTGATCCTTGCTTCATTGCCCCCATTTCTAGGCTCTTACTGATCTTCATATTTCATCCTAACTTGGAGAATTTCCACTCCTCACATGGACAAAGAGATATGCTGTCTCATTCTTCTAGTACAGAGCTTTCTGGTAGTTTGGACCTTTATGTTGCTATCATTTGTCTACTACCATAACTACCTCTGGTCACCTGCACAGTCTGGCTACTGTACTAGTATGTTGTCATAGATGCATGGCTGAAACTAAGGAGCAAATGCATGTTGTGTAACCAAAGTAATATGCAACTATGTATATACCTAAGACCAATTATGTAGACCAGGTACATTGGAGAAACATTTTGGAGCATCTGTACGCCTCCACTAGTGTAAGTAAACTGTGAATGTCTTCCTATTTCTCCTCAAGAAAAATATTTTAACTAAATCCTCTTTCAGAATATGGATTAATTTTATGCAACATTCTCAATGTCTTTTTAATACTGAGACTAGGCAGAAAAACATTTTGTCACATCAGCACCCAGTGTTAAGTTTTTATAACAGTTTAGAGGAATGTAACTGTGATTAATGTTTCCTAATGTCAGCTTTACATGTGTTAGAAATGACCCTTAATATAAAATAAAGAGAAATCCTCATATCTCAGTGCTATACATGATGAAGGATCATCACTGGGTTTATAAACTTGTGTTTCAATTCCAATAAAGGGCATTTTTTCCCCATTTCCTTCTATACCTGTATACAGGTGGAGCCTATTTATCCATGGCAGTTTCGTTCCGTGACTCGGCGCGATTAACAAAAAACGCATTGTGCTAAATGCCATAGAGTTACGCAAATTCGCTGCAGCCTGACACTTCCGGATGGAAGGAAACTAAGTCAGCTGTTATCAATTCCCTCCCCTCCATACTCAGCCCTCCCCGTTGCCAGCTGCCCAGCTTCTTTCACAGTTGGAATGAAAGCTGAACTTTTAAGAGTCCAGCCCTATGCGTTTCTACTCAGAAGTAAGCCCCATTCCAGTCAATGGGGCTTATTCCCAGGAAAGTGTGGAGAGGATTATAAGCTATATCTCATGCTTTGCTTGGTGGGAAGGCTTGCTTGCATTGGTGATAGCCTGCACCATGGGGGGGGGGTTTGCTTGTGTTGGTGATTGCCTGCACCATCTCAATGGGGGGGGGAATTTGGCAAACACTCCCTGGTTTTTTTTAAAGCAATCCCCTCTGTTGCTACCATACCTGCCCCTAAGTGTGTGTGAGTGAGAGAGAGAGAGAGAGAGCTCCACCTTGCTACACATGTTCTGGTTACACAGGGTTTTCCACCCCCCTCTTCAGCCTCTTTGCTGGCTCAGGGGCTCCAGGAATGTTGCTGTTCCTTTGCAAGGGGAACCTCTTCCAGGGCTCCAGGGCTATTTCCCTGCCTGGGTGAGGTGGAGCCTTTTTGCAGTGTTTTGGGCTGCCTGGAAACACAGTGAGACGCCAGCGCAGGAGGCAAAGGTGTGTGTGACTTTCAGTACCCCTAGCCCATTCTCATTGAGACAAATCTGCAGATAAAAAAAATCCATGGATAAATAGGCTGCACCTGTAGTATGTTCTTCAATTTGAAGAAGCAACACAGGTTTTGCCCCACAGTTACCAGAGATAAACTATATTTGTTTAGTGAACCATAGCTATTTCAAAACCTGAGAAGGTATCTAGGGAAATTGTCACATATATTTATTCCATATGCCTAACCCAGAAATTATTTCTATCTCTAGTTTACATGCCTTCAGAAATACAGTGTGTATAACTGTAGAAGCTATATTAAAACCTTCAGTCACTCTGTAAATGATTAAGGTTTGGGTGGGGCTTATCCATTCATTTGGTTCATGGCCTATTTCTAACCCGTGTTGTTTTCAAAACTGTACTGAAGAAAATTCACAAACATTAAAATTCTGCGCTCACAAATAAATTCTGTCAATCAATTCAGTTTATTCAGTTATTTTATTTTATAAAATCCATCTTTTTGTTCTGCAGTGCAGGACTCTTCTCAAAATTAAAAACTTAGCAATAAAGTAGTGATGAAATTACTTTAAAAGATTTTTTTTTTTATAAAAAAGAATACAGATAAAACAGTAAGAGAACCAATTTAAGAGGCAAAGAAATGAATTGACCATGTTGGCCCCATGTCAGCCCCATATATACAACGAACCAATCACTGCAACCAAGTTAACCCCAATGCTGGCAGCCAGGGAAGCACCACCAAGGTGAATCAAGCAGTAATGCCTCTGATAATGCAACTTTGTTTAGCACTTTTTCATTATGGTGTTCATCATTCTAGGTTGATTGACAATTACTGCAGTAAATGAGAGCAGTTTATTCCAGCCAATCAGGACCCATTTTCTGCCTTATCATCAAAGATGTTTCCTTTGTCACTATTTCAGATAATGCTTGGCTTTCCAGGAATGTATTGCCCACATTTTTGGAGGTACAGGTGGACCCTCATTATCCTTGAGGGTTCCATTCCTGGACACTTCGCAGATACTGAATTCTTTGTGATATGGAACCATGCAAATTTTGGGGTCCACTGAGCTCCAAACATCTGGAGCCTTGTTCCAGTCACATCCTGAACTGCTCTGAGGCTCCCTGAAAGTGTTGGAAGGCAAAACCAGAGGTCACCTTCTGACGCTTTTGGGGGCTTTCTGAGGCCCATGGAGGATGCGTACAGCCTCCATGGTCCTCTGAAGAGCCTCCGGAGGCTTCAGGTTGGACTGAATGTGGATCTATGAATCAAAAATCAGTGGATAAGTAGGCTCAACCGGTATTACTGAACTGTTCAGAACAGCTTTTCTGAGGTATAGAACTGGCCTGTAAACATGTATTTTGTGGTTAGAATTTCCTGTCATGAAATTGTACGTGGCCATGTTGGTCCATTAGAAGAAGAAAGAATTCCCAGTCCAAAATAGATAACTTCTTTAGTAGGATGAACCCAAAAGTAGCTGAATATCAAACAGCAAGCTTTCAAGTCCTGCAGGATTCCTCAAGATACTGTTTGAGCTTCTACAGTATGCCCCCTTTTCCTCCTTTGTCCTTTGCTACCATTTGCCTGACAAAGAGTAAGCATTATCCTCCTTGGATTTTTTTGTTTTCTGATCAGATAGGAGAATTGCCACAGTGGACTGTTCTCCGCAAAGACACTTTTCAGAGCTTATATACCTGCTTTGAGGACAACATTTATGTGGTTCATTTTTCGATGATGCCCTTGGCTGTCTTGAATGGTAGATATACTGGCATGCCAACAAATTTACGTTTTTGTATATGCAGCCAAAATGTAATTGAAGATATTGTCCATTATGTTTTATGTTGCTCACTATACAGTGCTCCCAGAGATCATTTCCTGTCAGGGCTTCAGACTAGTCCACTGGGTTTACAGACTTTCAGATGATTTGCTACCTGCTAGCTGATGTGAATACGTTTGTTACTTTTCTGGTAGCAATGTTTGTGATGACAGTGGAGAAAAAACAATTACAGGGTGACCCAAAAAAAACAGAACCCACAAATCTTTGAATAAAACTGTTAATTTTAATTTTTCTTCTTTTTTCTTTCAGGGTATACAAGTCGACTTTGTGCATGAAATATTGGAACAATAATCTTCCCCAATATGTCTTGGTCAACCAAGGAAAAGACATTTTGGACATTACTGGACCTTTGTAGGATTTAATAAAATTTTTATGGGTTCTGTTTTTGGGGGGTCACCCTATAAAACTGGTACAGACCATGGAATGCCTTGTAGTACAGCAAACCACCTGTCATGAAAACATTTTATAAAACCTTCTTTTATCACTCGTTTCTTCGTGTCATCCCTATGCTTCTGCATTTCTTGGTGCATTTTGTCTACTTCCCATTCTGCTGGGTATGTAACAATACATTTGTGATGATCTGTGACTGAAACAAATAAACAAATAAATTGACTGACTGTCATGGGCTATACATGCAGCAGGCAGCATTTACAATTCTCAAGCTTCCCCTGTGTTTGATAACAAAATTGCCATTTACAATCTGTCCATCTTGTGACCAGGGAAGTGTCAATTTGTAACCAGTAATGTCACCTTGCTTATGCTCCCAAACAGATCAACTGATATACAAAGGCCCTTGCCCTGTCTGTAATTCTTGTATGTTTTAATTTAGCAAAATCCATTCTGCAAAGCCTTTTTAACACTTTTAGCTGGGTTGCCCAGTCCCTTCTGCGATAGCAGAGCAGCTACACCAAAGACATTCAGTGAGGCTGTGTCATTTCTGCCAGCCATGACTCACTGTGACCAAGACAGACCCGTCAATGAGATGCTTAAGCCCACCACTCACCTCCACACTTCCTCTTTCACTCCATCCCCCTCTTCCTTTTCAAAACCAGGAAGAGAAGAGACTGGCAAGGATGTGCTCAAGTCCATGAGCTTGAGCTGAGTCCTAAGTCAGCAACCTCTCAAGTCACAAGTCGTAACACACGACTGTAACAACTTGACTCATGAAAAATTTTGAGTCTTTTGACTTGAGTCACAAGTCATTTGGAGAAATGAGTCTCAAAAACCTTAACCTTTAGCCTTCCTCCTCCCCTCAACCCCCTAAGCCCCCATGTTCTGGGACCAACCTACCTTGCTGCTGCTGTTCTTCTGAACGCCAACTTCCAGATTGCCCGCAAGGTCTTTTGGTGCGATGTGGAAGTGGCAAAGAAAAAAAATAAAAAACAAGAACACACGCACACTAAACTGAACTGGGACTCAAGTCATTTTAAATGACCCAAGTTGAGTTGGGGTCAGCAATGTCTACAACTCAACTTGACTTTCCAAAAACATGTTTTGCGCAACTCAAGTTGAGTCACCACGAATCGAGTGCCCATCCCTGGAGGCTAGCACATCACCACATATAGGGGAAGAGTAGCATTTGAGAAGCTACTGTTGACAGCAGATCATGGGTTAGCCCTGATTTAAAATTAGAGTTGCAAACAAAATACTTCTTCTTTACTTAACACATTTACTTAATAACAACAGATCTACAACTTTTCAAGCACCTGCCTTGCACTCACTTCTCTCCACTCATTTTCTTCATTCTCAAACTTCTCTTCTTCATCTAGTTAGAACCCCTCTTTCTAATATTTAGCATTTTCTAATATTTAGCTTTGGGTGGGACTGGGAGAAATAGAAGGGGTGTCTTGTTGCCTCCCTGTTCTTTTCCCAGTACCAACTCATGAGAGACATGGAACAAATCTATGTTTCATTTTGGTGTTATGTTTTTGATGGTGGTTGTTTCGTATTCTGTAAGCTGCCTAGAAGTACTCCCGACATAGTATATGACTCACGTGTTAGGGGAAAAGATGAGAAGGCAAGGAGGACAGACCTATTGGGGTTCTGATGAATATTTTCCTATCATTTTCTAACCGTATGAGGATGTCTTTTCTGGAACACACTCTATATGTAGATTGTATACTATAGAGCTCTGTCATTTTGTGGGAAGTGCAAGTCGCCCTTCAGATGTTATATAAACACAAGAAAAGGGGAATGAAATGGCGTAGTCCTGATATCCATGTATACAGAATAAGATCTGAAAATGTGTACACATCAGCCTTGTCTGTGCAACTGAAATCCAAATAATGCAGAGAGTGACCTGTGTGCAAATGGATGTGCACACAAGGGCTCTTTTCAGGCCTTATAATGAACACATGGAAGTTAGGCATGCGCATTCACAGCTTTTGTGGGACCTTGGGTCAAGAGCCCTGTAGGCTCAGCCAATCATGCTTTGAGATGCATGCACCATCTTTGGAAACTGCGTGCCAGGCAGCAGGCAGCTACCACAGCAGCAGTGAAGGGGGCTCCTGTCTCCTGCCTGTCTCTTGTCTAATTCCTCAGTGCAATCATGAGTAAGTACACATTTCCATGGATCCTTTCTTACTTAGGAACAGTGGAGAACAGCAGACCTTCCTTGCCACAGGTTGGCACTTGTCTCAGAGTGGACCTCTGCCACATATCCCACAAGGCCCTATCTGTGGAGCCCCTGCCCCCCACAGCATTCATATTACATCTGAAAGGGGATTAGATTCTTGCTTCAAAGGTCAGGAAAAGGTGTTATCTTCCTTATGAAATGGAAAACTCTATGTACTATAGGCATTAAGACAAGTGGCAATAGCTGATATTTGGTGGGAGGAAAGATGGAATGCAAGTGTTTGCCGTTTGTCATATTCATTTAGGTTCAGAAAAAGCTTCTATTGGATTTTGCAGGAGTCAAGAGGTGTCCAATAAGGAGATTGTCTCCATTTGTACTCCTGGAGTTATCCAAGTCTGCCCCTTCAATATGTTTTACCCCTGTCTCCTCCCTTCTTCTCCCAGCATTTACCAGTTGCCACTGACCTGCTATTAGGCACAGTTAAAATGTGGCTCTACCATGGTTCAGTTGTGTTAATTATAATGATTTCATACTCATTCTCAAAGCAGTTTTCATTCAGCTCTGTTTTACGCATTGGTGTCACTGTGACATTAAGGCTGCAATCCTATACACACTTTCCTGGGTGTAAATCTCATTGAACACATTAGGACTCACTTCTGAGTAGAATGCATAGCATTGCACTCTGAGTGGAATTAACACATCAGGTTTCTTGTCCATTGGTGAAATTTAAGCAAATAGCAATCACCATCCCTTATCACCCAGTCCAACAGACTATTTTTATGGGCAAATTGCACAAACATGCATCTATAAGTAACATGCGACTGAGACAGCCTTTATTTTTATAGTATGAAATCTCTGGAAAAAATATAAGCAAGTTTTAGCTAGGTTGTAATTTAGTTGAAAATAAAACAAGACATTTAAACCTGGGGAAAAAATATATATGAGAATGGCACAAATATCAAACTATGTGTGCAATTTCCTTGTGCTCAAATTGCATTTTCTCCATTCAGTGTTATACGGAACAAGGTCCTGCCCTGTAGATTAGAGACTTTTGCATTAGAGGAAACTAGGTTATGTCTTCCACTGTCAGAGATAGGAATTATGAGCTAGAGTGCATTCTAGCCAGTCACTCTGAAAAATGTTAGCCCCAGGGGGTAATAATTAGAACTGTTTTTGTCAGGTGACTGCTTTTTAAGCAGTGATGTGTCTGAAAATCTAGCTGAGGGGGTTTAATATAAATATAAATATTTTTTTCAGTCAGTACTGTGGCGAGATATATTTTGTTCTTTTACATCATTTCAAATGTAAGCACTTTTCCAAGAAATTATCAGCGAAAAACGTCATACCGCTTAGCATTATGGTGACCTGATAATATTATCTCCTTCATAAAACAATAATTCAGTGCTGCCTCAGACGTCCTTAGGTAGAGCTGTAAACTGGCCCATTACATCTCTTTCATGACTGCTCAATGTGGGGGTCAGTAAAATAGGAAAAGAAGCAGGTGCATTGAAAATAATTACATTATCCAAAAAATAAGAAAAGTGTTCCTTCCTAATGTTTCATCAATATGATCAGATACAGTGGGAAAGGGGTTGAAATGGGGAAATATGCATTTTACGGCCCAATTGTCATGATAGGAAGCACTCAGAATGAGTGTTCTGCTAGCACTGACTGCTGCAAAAGCGTTGGAAAGTGTTCTGCAGCAGTACAGGGAACTGGTGTGCCAGCAAGAGTCCATAGCCTTCCCACATGTGCCAGCAGAGGGTTGGAGGCCTACAGAAGCAGGTAAGCCTAGTGCAGGAGAAGAGGTTTAACTGGGTGGGATGAGGAAAGGGAGGAGTTTGAACAGGGTGCGGGGAAGGTGGAACAGAAGGAGATGAGGTGGGGGGGGGCAAATCAGGCTCAGGATAGAACAGGATCAGTGGCAGCAGTGCACGCCAAATTCCAGGCTGCTTCCCCGGCCTGATCCACCTGTACAGATCAACCTGGACTTGCCCCAGTGATTGAGCTGATGCAGGTCCAAGTTCACTCATTGCTGCTGCTGGGGTTTACCCCAGAGTAAGGGGACAAATGTCCCCTTTGTATTGGCAACCTTCAGTCTCGAAAGACTATGGTATCGCGCTCTGAAAGGTGGTTCTGGCACAGCGTCTAGTGTGGCTGAAAAGGCCAATCCGAGAGTGACAATCCCTTCCACACCGGGAGCAAGTGCAGTCTGTCCCTGGTCTGTCTCCCTGGCTATGGGCCTTCCTTCTTTGCCTCTTTGCCTCAGACTGTTGGCAAAGTGTCTCTTCAAACTGGGAAAGGCCATGCTGCACAGCCTGCCTCCAAGCGGGACGCTCAGAGGCCAGGGTTTCCCACTTGTTGAGGTCCACTCCTAAGGCCTTCAGATCCCTCTTGCAGATGTCCTTGTATCGCAGCTGTGGTCTACCTGTAGGGCGCTTATCCCAATGTCCCCTTACCCCAAGGAGATCTCCAATAGTCAAAAATTCCCTGCGGGATGTAGTGTAGACTGCATTGGCACCGCTGCATCACTGTGTGGTAAATCATGTGTGGGGGATTGGTTTGGGTTGCACACATTTTATCCTAAATATTTCTTTTAAATCCTTCATCAAAAGTCACACATTCTCTTAAGTCTTTTGGCACAACTCCCTAGTTCCTCACTCTCCTACAATTAAGCCTTAGTGCGAATATATGAAATAAACACATATTCTTCCCCCTACTTACCCCATCACCACTCCCATGTCACTGTTGTCTCCCATGCACTTATTTCTCAGTTGTGAACCCCTTGGGGCAAAGAACCATCCTCCATCTCTTCTAAGGTGTCATGTACATTGATAGTGCTACATATATAATATAGTAAGTACTACTTGGAATGCATTGCATTGACTTCCCTGTACATGTTGTTAGGCTCTTGATGTCAGTGATCCTGATGTCAATGATCAGGGGCCTTTTAAACATCAAAGCAGAAGGGGAGGCCTCAGCTATACTATGGATGCTGGCCTGGGAGGCTAAGCCAGGGGCTGAGGAAAGAGGCGCCAAACACTCTGGCACTGGGAACAGGAGCACTGGTGCCAGATGCAGGGAGCATAACAACTCCAGGAACCACACACTGACAAGCCTGGAAGACTGGTAAGCCATCCATCTATTCCCAGAGCCAGCTGAAGACCACCAAGCAGCAGCTCCAACAGTGGGCTTTTCACATTAAAAAAAAGTGAAAGTTTCGCAAGCTGGAGTTTGACGGTGACGCAATGACATCATCATGTCACCACCAAACTAATGGGTTGTGTCTGTGTTGCCAGTCTCGTACTTCTTTTATTTTAGGATTATGGCATGAAAAAGGTTAACGACCCCTAGTTTAGCATATCCCAAACTGAATGCATTGGTTTTCAGGTCAAATTCATTCATGGTCATTTGTAAGCTGTAAATGGCTTGCATTGAATATATCTAGCTATATTTTAGATATATGTTTTTCTTCAGGTGTTCTAAATATGGATAATGTGGGGAGAATCTTCCTGGCAGCAGGCTTCTTTGTCTATAGAGGGCCCTTGGTGCACATAGCATGCCAAGGATCTCTGCAGATATTCCAGTGAACATGTGAACATTGGGGGTGGAGCCTATGTCCCCACATATTCATTCTCCGTATTTTAAATGCCTGAAAAGAGCTTTAGAATTGCACATAAGCAATTTCTGCAGAAGTTTACCACAGACATGCAACTACAAAGAATTCCACTGAAAAGTAACATTACATTTTTCGTTATTCTACTTTCTGTTTTACAACCGCGGATATATTTGTATAATAAGGAGAAGTAACCATGCAAGTATTGTAGAATAAATGTTGTAGATTTATTGCATAGTGACATTGCCCTGGAAAAATGTTTGGATGAATAAACATGGCTATATACTGAAAGACCATAAGAAAATCCAGGGAACTGCACTGCGCTGCCTAACTTTACTGAAAATTTCCTTTTAGCAGGACTATGTATACCCCGTGTCCAAATATATACCTTGCGTCCAAATATCAAAGGAACGTAAGGAGAGGGGGGTTTTTTGTGCAAAGTTTATTTATTTATTACAGACACAGGTGAGGAAAATGGGTTAGACTTAGGGCTGGGACTACTCAGGTTACACATGAAGGTATTGGCCATAGATTACAGCATGCATTGTTCCATAAAAAAGAAATCAACAACGACTGAAAAGAAAAATACTCATCAATTCAAAAGTTATCGTATTTGTCATTATAGTAGTTAATGATTTATCTAAACAGTCAATATTGTTTAAAATTATCCAGTCATAAAAAGGCTTCCAATATCTTCTTACTCTACCTAAATCTCACTCTTTCATTCTTTCTATTAAAACCTCCATTTCTGCTATTTCATAAATTTTATCTATTAAATTTTCTCTAGTTGGAACATCTGTAGATTTCCACTTTTGCGCATCCAATATTCTTGCCGCTGTACTGATATGTACAATAAGGTGTTTCATATATTGGTCTTTAATTTCTGATGTCACATTTAGGAGGAATATTTCTGGTTTGAATGGTAATACACAATTCAATATGTCTTGAAACAATTTATGTATCATTTCCCAATATTTCTTTGCTTTTTCACATGTCCACCACATATGAGAAAAAGTTCCCTCAATCTCTTTACATTTCTAACACTTGTTTGATGACCCAGAATACATTTTTGCTATTTTCTCTGGAGTTAAATACCATCTATAAAACATTTTATATAAATTCTCTTTAAAAGAATTGGGCATTGGGCAGCCCAATCCTGAGCTGCCCAGAGCTGAGGGACCCGGCGGCTCCACGGAGGGTTCCCGCTGGATCCAGCACCTCCCGCGCTACCACGGAAGGCTCCTCGGGAGAAGGGGATGTTCGTCCCCTTCCCCTGAGTAAGAGAAGCAGCCCCGCAATGGGGCTACTCACTTTAGCTGCAACTGTTTGGTCGCCGCTATAGTGAAGGCGCTTGTGTAGGGCGAGCAGCCCTGCCTGAGCACCCTGGCTCCTGCGGAGCTTGACTCCATGGACCCACCTCTCCCCTGCCCCTGACACACCTCCCCCACGACCCAGACTTGCCTCCCCCCTCCCTGGAACGCCTCCCCCATGCCCCTGGACACACCCCCATCTCCTGTTCCACAGCCCAGTGGTCACAGAGACAGCCGAGCTGCAGAACTTGGGCGCCCACCATGCGCTGGCTCAGCTCCGGCCGGAGCTGAGCCAGCTCTAGTGGGAGCCCGGCGGTAAGCCCTACAAACGTTCCTTATGGCACGTTTGCGACTGTGCTCCACGCCGAGGAGGTGTGGTGCAGACCACAGGATCGAGCTCTTAGTTATCTTAATATTTATATTCCAAATTTGTTTCCAGTCATCAATCGGTATATTATATCCAAGGAGAGGTATTTTCATTGGATTGATTTTTCTCAAAGGTGAAGCCTAGACATCTTTTGGAAGTGGTGAAAAGTTTTCCAATTTAGAATTACCTTTGGGAGGTGGAGTAAAGCGAATGTGGTGCTTTATCCAATTTTGACATGTTGCATTATTTGTACAGTGTGAATCATAGTGGTCTCCAAATTTTAGTGTAATACAACATTGTAATAGAAAGGGATAGGGTAACACAGTTAATGGCAATGGAAAGAGAAATGTTCAAAAAATATTTCAGACCTTACAAATGTTGGATGTGTCCGTCCTTCATGGAATGGCAAATGTCTACCTGGTAATCCAATTCGGCCCGTACTCGTACCAGCATTGTCTGGTCCTCCTGAATGATAGCCATGGTAATGTGTTTCAATTCCTTTAAATCTCGGAGCAGGGGCAACACAAACACTTTGTCCCCAAAGTAGCCCCAAAGGAAATCGAGCTTGAAACTGCTGTTGAACCATGAAGCACTGTTGAAGCACTGTTGAACCAGTTCTGTTGAACCACAGTTGTCTTGTGTGCTTCCTGAAGCATTTGGTGGGTCACTGTGAGATACAGGAAGCTGGACTACATGGGCCTTTGGCCTGATCCAGCAGGGCTCTTCTTAGGTTCTTATCATAATGGACTTCGTTTTCGCACACACCAAAATACAGTGAGGCCCAAATCCTAACCAACTTTCCAGCACTGTCATAGCTGTGTCAATGGGGCATGTGCTGCATCCTGTAGTTGAGTGGCAATCATGGAGACCTCCTCAAGGTAAGGGAATGTTTGTTCCCTTACCTTGGAGCTGCATTGCCCTTATCTCAGTGCTGGAAAGCTGGTTAGGATTGCTCCCTCACAGCCCAATCCTGAGCTGCCCAGAGCTCCCAGACCCGGAGGCTCCATGGAGGGCTGCTGTCAGATCCTGCGCCTCCTGCGCTACTGCGGGAGGCTCCTCTTCGTCCCCTTCCCCCAAGTAAGGGAAGTAGCCCTGCAATTGGGCTACTCACTTTAGCAGCGACCAAAAGTCGCCACTAAAGTAAAGGCACTCGTGTAGGGCGAGCAGCCCTGCATGAGTGCCTAGGATCCTGTGGAGCTCAGCTCCACGGATCCACCTCTCCCCCACCCCCGACACGCCTCCCCCACTCCCCCAGCCACACCTCCCCCCTCCCTGGAACGCCTCCTGTTCCCCATCCCGGCAGTCTGGGGGACCGCGGTGCTGCGGAATTCGGGTAACCACCCAGTGGTAAGCCCCACAGACATGCCATACGGCATGTTTGCGACTGTGGTCCGCAGCACGGAGTCGTGCCGCAGACCTCAGGATTGGGCTCTAAGTCTTCTCTGTGCCTGATGCCATCCTGACTGACTGGAACTTCCCTACCAGCCAAGGACTTGCCAATTCTCTTGTGTGCGTGCATACCAAACTTGGAGACTTTTCCTTTCTATCACAATGTGCTGTGTTTCTGTATCCCTTAACATTATGGTGTTACAGCTTGCCAAAATCCCAGCAGCTATTATGACTCACACTGTATATTTATATATGTGTTATTTTCTTTTAAATAAGATGTTATGATCCACCATGAATTTGCAGGATAGAACTATTTTTGCTTCACTTTCTTTTAGTTTATCCAGTATACTTATTTTGAACATTGTATTAAACCTGGTATGGTTTAATAGCTGAGAGACTTAAGATGTGAATCAGGAATTCACCAGTTCAAACCTTATCTCTGTCATGAACTTCCTAGATGACCTTAGGCACCTCTCAGCTTCATCTGCAATACAGGGGCAACAATACTGATTCACATTACAGAGTTGTTGGAAGGACTGTATGAAGATGATATGCATGAAGAGTCTTATAGACTCAGACAGTGCAAATGCTAAAGATTTCCACTGATCCCAAATGCCCCCCCCCCCAAAATATTAGCAGATGCACATGATCAGAATGACTTTCAAGTGTTAAAATCAAGCAAGTATTCTCTTCCATGGTACCCATGCTTTGCTACAGTCAAGAGAAAATGCTTCCTATGGGGAAAACTAGACTGCACCGCACAACTCTTGAGCAGTGCCCTTCCCTAACTCTCATCTCACTGGAACACCAGGATAAGCAGAGCAAGGGCTGGTGATAGCACAAGTTCTCAGGAGAAAGGCTTGTCAAAATCTTGGGGTAGCAGAACTTCGTACTGAGCCAGAAATACACTTCATTTTACTGTTCAGAATAAACACTAAAACACTGTTATTGTTCTGTTATTTTACAGTGACTACCCCTTGGCATACAGACTTAAAAAGGGTTAAGTTAAAAGGGCTGGCCTGGCCTCAGATGCCATGTAGACCACAGACCTCTCTCAGGCAGTAACAAAGGAGAAAAAGCGTGCCAGGCCTAAGTAATAGGAAAGCTTCTGTAATTCACCCCTGAATTTAGATTCACCCCTTTAGGAGTTGATTAGGGCAAAATCCTGAATTATGTTTTTAAGCATTTGTATGGGTAACATTTGTAAGCCAAAACCAAGTTGATATTTCATTGGGCCTAATCGATATTGAAGAATCTGTGAAAACACATTTTCAGCGCAATCCTATCTTGCACTGATATAGGCAGGCCAGGAGGCCTGGTTGAATTCAACACAAGATTGGGGCCTGAAGAGGCTCACCCAGAGGCAAGGGCAGTGTTATTCAAACTGTGAGGCGCAGTTCTTTAGGGCAGCACCAGGAACTCAAAGGGGAGGCGCGGGATGTCTTCTCGCAGCGATACAGTCACACCCCTGGGCAGAATACGAGCCCGTCTTCTGCCCGTCGTCTGCGTTCTTTTTAAAGCAGAGGAAACGGGAGTTGCTCAGCTGCGAGAGTGGCTGCTGCCGCCCCACCCTCTTCTCCCTCCACTCCGAGGCTGCCGCCTTCTGTGTTCGCTGCATGTTGTTTCCAAAGCTCTTCGACTCCAACCCCCATCTGGCAAGTACCGAGCACACTCAGCTTGCAGTCCTTAACCCTCGCTGATCCTTGTCTGGTTGGTTCCTAGTTCCCAGCCTGGGATCGCTTCTCATCAAAGTGAAATCTCTCTTTTCAACCCCCTCCCTCTTCCACTCCCCCCTTTTGATCTCCAAACCATCCTGCTTTCCTCCCCCTCCCCAAATAAAACGCTTCCTATTTTACCAGTCACCAGGGATCTTAAAGTTGTTTCCATGCAGTTGGCAAAGGGGGGGGGGGAGAGAGAGAATCACACTTTACTTGGCCAGGAGCAGAAAAAGGGAACTGTTTTTAAAGTGATTTATTAATCTTGTTGTTTGACTGAAGAGGAAAGGCTGTATTTTTAAAGTGATGAATCTTGCTATTTGAAGGGAATACTTATCAGCCATTGATGAAGTGATTGCCAGCCCAATCCTATCCACACTTTCCTAGGAGTAAGCTCCATTGACTCTAATGGGACTTACTTCTGAGTAGACATGCATAGGCTTGAGCTGTGCATCTCCTAGTATAGGAGACAAATCAGCTTCCTAATCAAACCCTTATCAGCTCTGATATATTTTCATGGTCTATTTTTGTTTTCCCCACCAGCTGCTGGAAAAATTTAATTTCATTAAATTAATAAAGGATTCAATCCAATCCAAGGAGAATGGGAGAAGTGACTAGTTGGACTGGGGTCCACAGGGGTGTGTGTGTGTATATAATGTTGGTCAGACTGGTTGTTCACAAAGTTCAATTGATAAAACAATTCTATTGGTATGCTTACGAAGTTTAAAAAAATGAGTCCTCCTGGACCAGACAAAATCTACCTACTCCAGCATCCTCTCTCCAACAGTGATCAGCAGCTGATCATTTATAAAGCATGTATATGGCTGTGTATTAATAATATATTTTTAAGATCTGCATTTAATTAATGATATGATTAATATAATTTATATTAATATAGTTGATATATATTTAATATTTAACATTATATTATAATAAATATATTATAATATTATATTTAATATAGTTAATATTTCTGGCCACTTCCTGTTTAATGATGTCACTTCTAGCCCTCAGGAACATGATGGGGAGTCATGGCCAACGGCCACGGGGGTCAAGGGAGCCACTGGCTGGAAAAGTTTGAGTACCACTGGGCAAGGGGAAAGTCTTCCCCTTACCCCCGTGTAAGCCACCACGGCCCCAATGGGTCTCCTCAGACTTGTGCCACCTCCAGAGGTGGCATAAGTCTGAAAGAAGAGAGCAGCCCATTTGTAGCCACTCCGCACTGCTCAGACAACGGGATTGGGATCCAGTATAATAGCCTAGTCCCAGCGTCGCCTCCGGCTCCCCACCCACCCACCTTTCACCCACCCCCCTGCCCCAGAATACCTCCCTCTCACCTCCTCCCTGCCCTCCCCAGACTCTTATGTCAGCTGAGCTCATTCAACGCAACCCTCCCTGCTCAAGATTCAGTCTCCGTGGTTCAGCACGCGTCCCTGCGCCAGCCCAGCTGACTCTCAAGGAGGCACAAATATGCTTTACGGCACATTTGAGACCCTCCTGGGCTGGCACAAGGGACTTATGTTGGCCCAAGGCGCAGTCAGGATTGCGCCCTTTACCTCTTTTCACCCCTGGAGGGGTTGAATTTCTTAAAATCTCTTCTTAGTGAATCCTTAGGTCATGGAAGGAATATATTACCTGAATTTCATCTTTTCTAGGTCCAGGGGTTTGGGCTGGGCGTTGATTAGTCAATCAGGATATTCATTTTTATATATATATGGATTGCTGCTTTGTTAACTATTAAGGCTGTGATTTAAAATAACCATTGATAGTTACTCCTGCAAGCAGTTTATTTTTGCCTATTTGCTTTAAGATTTAGAATTTTTCCTCCACAGTTGAAAGATGGACAAATTTAAATACCAATGTCTTTTACTCTTTTTTTTTTTTGCCTCAAAAATAAATGCTATAATAGACCTACCAAGGTTAATACCTGTCCTTGCACCTTCATTGAATCCATGGCAAGAATGTTTTTTATTGCTCTGCCATAGCTAAAATTGCTTAGTCCATACAATCTATACGACACATCATTTTTCAAAGGAAAAACTTCCAAGTTTCATCAGGAAAGAGCATATCACATTCAAAATGAATGAGTAGTATAGCACAAGGTACATGCCAAACCACTTTTAGTGAAGCAAACAGTTTAAGAAAGTCTAGACTTTATTACGAAACATCTTTAAGTCCTCAAATGCTCAGTTCCAGATATAAATCTAAAGTTTAACTGTTGTTGCAATTAAAGTATATGGCCCTGATCCAACTGTGAACACACATAGTCACCAAGGCTGTCTGCATTTGCTCCATCAAATCAGCTGCAATCACAGAGAGGGGAGAGTGAGGTAAACAAAATCCAACCTGCTATTTCCCCTGCTCAACAGCCAATCAGTGCAAGTCCACCTTGATGAACTGTGGACTCACAGTTGCGTGCATGATGTGTCATCCATCTAGAGTAGAGATAAACGTCTTATGGCCCTAAGCTGAATCAGCATGTATGTTCGTGTCTGTGGAAAAGGACAGGTTTAGGCTATTTTGCACGCACACACACACACACACACACACACACACAGCCAGAGAGTGAGAGAGAGACTCACCAGTGAAGCACTGGAATGCTAATCAAAAGTACAGGGTGAAACACTCAAGGAGAGGGGGAAAAAAAGTCTGATAGTGAAATATATTTGGTTGTGCAGACATGTTGAAGGTCCTTCTTCTGTCTAC
This sequence comes from Tiliqua scincoides, assembly GCF_035046505.1. Classification (NCBI taxonomy): domain Eukaryota; kingdom Metazoa; phylum Chordata; class Lepidosauria; order Squamata; family Scincidae; genus Tiliqua; species Tiliqua scincoides. The sequence continues at coordinate 40,409,026 of NC_089822.1, forward strand.
AGCCCATTTCAGTCTATGATCAAATGTTTGTTTTCAGCTTCTCTCTTTCTAATGTATTTTTGTATGTATTTGTTTATTTTATATCTTGCTTTCCTGGCACCCCAAATGTCATGCACAGAAGGGCCCCTATGATGAAGGCATGTCTCATCCACAGTCCATTTTGGATGTGATTAAGGGTAGTAGAGTCAGATACAGCCAGCTCTAATGTATGGGGTGCAGTCCATTGGGAAATTCTCTCTCCCCCACTGAAATGAACAGAAATTAGGCAAGAGTGCAGCAATACTCCAAGTGGACTGTGTCCCACATGCATTTGTGGGAGGGATGCCACTGAGATGTTCTGCCTCAGAAACCAAAATGTTTTGGCCTCCATCGCTGTACCAGTGTTTAATAGAAGTTGAGCAAGTTGGCACACTGCCTGTTGGGGAACTGGTGTAGCTAAAAGACTGGACTAAAATCAGGGCTCCCTGGTTTTAGTATTGCCTCTGCCATGAATTTGGCTTTAGCTCTCCAGGTGCATCATGGGGTTGATAATGCTCCCTCAGCTTACAGGTTTGTTGTGAGGATCACATCAATATGATATTCTCTGCATGCAGAATGCACAGTGCAAATGTTTAGCATTATTTCATCAGTTACTGAACCCATGCACATTATTCATCAAGCCCACATGCATTTGTGGGAGGGATGCCACTGAGATGTTCTGCCTCAGAAACCAAAATGTTTTGGCCTCCATGACTGTGTCATCCTTAACCATTGAGAGCACAATCCAGATGCTGAGATAGGCTGTCACAGTCCCCCTGCTACTACTCTTCAGCCTTCTAGGCCAGTGCAATGATGTACACCAGCCTGCCAGCACCGGATCCAGCCCTAGAAGGGGTATGTTTGCACTGGCCCAGGCAAGCCAGCATGGGGTGGGAGAGGGTGGCAGGAAGATGTTCCAGGGGTGGGAAGGGGCATTTCTGAGCGGGGTAGGGCAGGATGGGATCAGGCCTGGGTGGGGGTGGATCTGGCTGCAGTAGTGCAGGCCGTATCCTGGCACAGATCTGAGTAGCCCCATAGGATTGGCTAGGGTATTACCTGAGCTAAGGGGGAAAATATCCCGTTACCACAAGTTGCCCTCCAGCCAACACCTGCCTTGTACTGCATGCAGTGCAGGACACTCAGACTGGCTGTTCCAGCACAAGTTAGAATTGAGCTGCCCAACCTCTTTCTTGAATTCTACCACCAACAAAAAACTCATCTTTGAACCAAAATGTATGTTTCTTATTTCTCTTGAAAACCTTTTTAGGGGTGTGTGTGTGTGTGTGTGTGTGTGTGTGTGTGTGTGTTTACTTTTGCTGAGAACTTGCTCTTGATGTACACGGTCTTCCATCTCTCTAGGACACTTGAGCACATGATTAAATATTTGCTGGTATTTGTGCTGGACCAAAATTTTAAAAGACACAGCTTTCCTTCTCAATAAAGAGAAGATGAATTTCAATTGTAACTTTAGCAGTAGTTCAATCTCCAGTTGCAGAAAGTTGTTCTCTCCATTTTTACAGAACTAATAGCTACATCAATAGTGTGTTTGTCTTGGGCTTTGTCTTCTCACAAGAGCAGAGGATTGAAAAGTGTCCTGCATTCCTCTGTGTTGCCATCTTAACTATTCGGTTTGAAAAAATACACAAGCAATGGTTACAAAGAAAGAGTGATCTGAGTTTAAGACATTTCTCTACCATTACAGATTCTGCGTACTTGTAGTAGTTGTCATTAAAAATATTTTTATACCGCTTTTCAACAAGAGTAGTTCACAAAGCAGTTTACACACTAAAATAAATCAAGTTTGATTTAGTTGAGTGGTGCAAGCCCCTAGACTAAGATTAAATTAGGCTAACATTTCTTTTTAAAGAAGTGCACAATTGGAAGAAGGCTATTTCAAAGCTGTACAGAATCAAAATTTTGATAGAATGTCTATATCTACAAATATTTAATATTCTGTAATTAGCTTTTTTAACCTAGTAAGAGCACTATACTATGGATTTGAATAACTATGTAGAATTGGTCTTTTTGTAAGAGAACTGATACGCAGGATTAATCTAAATGAATTCAGGTTGGCAGAAGCTTTTCTATATGAAAGAGACCCAGTAATGCAGGTGAAAAAATGCAGAAAATGCCATAAATCTTTAAGCAAAGTTTCCACAGAGGTGGTCCATGTAAGCAACACTGTGCTTTTTGTCAGTGAAACTGTGCTCTGCCATAGCTGCTTCCCCATGTATAATAGATGTATAACTCAGCAGCTGAGATGCCTCTATTTAATACAACCACATTCACAATTCAAACACATCCAATGTAACTTGGTTCCCCATACTCCACATTTGCGTTTTCCAAGTTGTATTGCATGGAAAAGGGTAGGCAAGTAGCATGCACAATTCGATGTGTCTGGAATCCATTCAGGCAGACTAACAACCTGATTCGATGACCTTTCACAGTCATAAGCACTGGCTTCAGCGGCCAACAGCATTACCAGGGATGGGAACTCAAGTCAGGTGACTCAAGTCCAAGTCACAAAAACATATGTTTTTGGCTGACTCGTTTATACTTGAGTCATCTGTGTTGATGACTTGGGCAATGACTCAAGTGAGGCCACTGTGTTGGCAGTTGGTCTCCACGCATGCAGACCGGAATCTGTCTGTGCCAGAGTGTGCTTGCTTACTTTTTTGCAGAGTGAAAGACCTGGTGGGGTCAGACTAGGCCAGCAGCAGGGAAATTCCAGCCAGGAGTCATGGAAGGGTTAATGTTTTGCTTTTTCATCAAGCAGGAGGGGGGGAGGCAGGACTGGGCTCTCTTTTCTGTCTCTGAAGGAACAGATGATCATTGAATGAAGGATGGGTAGTCTGATTTTTTTTTCTTTGGATGAGATAGGAGAGAAGGGGGAGCCCAAGACGGTTATTGCCTTAGAATTGGCTGGAGAATCCCAGAGAGAGGGAGCCAGTTCATAGCAATCATGCTTTCCAAACTCAGCTCCTGGCTTTGTTGTTACTTGGGAGGAGGAAGCCTCATTGAATGACCTGTGCAAGTGGAACTACTTCTGAGTACAGCTGCAAAGGATTGGGTGATATTGATGAGCCTCCCAGCTGCATCACATTACTCTCCTCCCTCTTACCGCTTCTGCCCACTCTCATGCAGTCCATCCCACCCCTCCTGCCTTGTTTACAGATAGGATGGGGACATCAGGGGAGTGTTTAAAGAGAATTCTGAAACACACACACAGTCCAGCAGCAGTCCCTTTTCTTCCATGGAGCCATGGCTGGCTTTTTAAAGGGAAAAACTCATGACTTGAGTTGCCAAAATGCTCTGGGTGACTCAGAGAGTCCTCCTGTTAGGACTTGTTTTTGAGTCGAGTCACAAGGGTTGGAGGCTCAAGTTGTGCTGGACTCGTCCATCCTTGAGCAGTACTGCCTCTACATTCTGTATGCTTTCCCAGCTTGTAAAGAAATGGAACATGGAGCACTGTAACATGTGGGAGTAGCTTTCACAACTACATAAAAGTAACATTTATTTCCATGTAATGCTTGCTGTTGTAATCCAGATTCCCAATAGCCAGTATCTTAATGTCTGCACAGTAATGTATGAACTGGGCCTCTGAAGGATAAAAACAAAGATTCTGTGTGCAATGACAGAGAAAAACAGAGTTTAAAAGCACTCGCTTGACTCTTGTGCAGTGGCAGACTTTCCCCTCCCCACTCCCAGGGCAAACGTCCGCAAAACCATCCCCTTGTGCACGAAGCCACCCCCCTGCATGCGAAGCCATCCCCTACCTCTGGAGCACGACAAAGCCCCACGCGACTACAGGACCAACTGGGAAAGACTTGTGAGTCTTAAACTGCACTTCTGGAAAATTGGAAAGCCTCAGCGAAACTTCCCACGTGAACCCAGGGCCCAGGGCATTTGCCCAGCGCTAGGTTCACTGCTGCTCTTGTGGAATCCCTTTTCACATGTGAAGATGCCCCATATTCCATCTTTTAGAGAAGTTTGTTCCAGGGCAACATAGGGTAGAGCAGTGGTACTCAAATTGGTGGGTCATGACCAACCAGCTTGTGTAATGAGGCCCTGTTCCCTTTAAGGGGCAGGGGAAAGCAGTGAAGTGATCCCTAGGATTGTGCCACTGCAGGGGAGGGGGGCTATACTTAAACTAAACATACTTGCTCTCAGGGTCCAGGGGGTGTAGGGAGCCCTATGGAGTTCTTGCAGGGCTCCCTACACCCCCTGTTTATAAGCTGCAGCTTATAAACAGTGAAAATTGCAAGTGGGATTAAACCAGAAGTGGAATTTCCAGTTTTTTTGCGCATGCAACTTTCACTATTTCAAAACCGCAGGGAGCCATGCAAGCGCTCTTCGAGGTTCTCCACACCCCTGGACCCTGAGAGTATCTGTACTTGTATCTGTACATGTATCTGTACTTTAAAAATAGCTGCCCTTCCCCTGCAAGAGGCGTGATCCTGGGGGTTGCTTTGCTGCCCCTGCCCTCACAAAGACCCTGGGACTAAATCTCCCAGGAATTTGAGAACCATTGGAGTTGAGCCTTCTTTGGGCTGGCACTGCAGATGTGGAATAACTTCCCTAGAGAACTGAACCCTGCAACTTCACTTTTTTAGGAAAATATTGGAACTTACCTGTTCTGCCAAGAAGGTTCTGGCATATAAGTAGAACTTAATCTGCAGCTCTTCCTTCTTTTATTTATTATTGTGTTTTTTGTTTTTAAATTGGTTTTTTTCTGGAGTTGAATTTAAGGAACCAAATACTTTTCTGCATGAAAGAGATCTAAAAGATGCCATCAACCTTAGTGTTTGTGTATTTTTATATATTGTAATCACCTCAGACACTTTATTGCGAAGTTCCAAATGAAATTTTTTTAAAAATGAATGAATGAAGGACATCCCAATCCTACCTAAATCCCCGGGATTGGGAACCCCATTGTCACCCTCTGTCTACTCACTGATAGTGCATTGGCCACTGCATTGATAGTGCATTGGCCACTGGAACTGAGGGTTTAGGAGTTGATCCAGCTGGGTGGGCCTTCTCATAGTTATGGCCCTGGACAGCCTCTAAAGCCACCCCTGTAAGGAAGGAATCCCTTGCATGAGTGCAACTGTCCTCCATTCACAGGACACAGGGTTTCTGTGAGCACAGGATTAAGTTTGGATCCAACCCAATGATTTTTCTCACACACACACATGCTCTTTTAATTTTAGTGGTACTTGCATCTAAGGATATTTGCACAGAATTGGGCTGCAAGTCTCATAGAAAACATAAGCAAAGGTCCAAGTTGTGAGTGTAACATGGAAACATGGTGTTAAATAAGTAGTGAGAGGGGAGCAAAACAGGACAGAACCATAGGAGGGGGACTTAGCCGCCACAATCCAAGATTGATAATGGCCTTCACCATATGTTACTTGATATATAAAATAAGCTTCCACTGGAAGATTTTTTTATATTCCAATGGATGCTTTTTCTATATAAAAAACTCACTGCATGTGAGTGAGGGGGAAATCATGATCGGTATATAATGAGACAAAGGCCTAAAGCCCTCTACCCCACCCCATGTTTCCAACCTATTTTGCAGACTCTCCAGCTGCTTTTTTTTATTACTCCATATTACACATTCTACATGTCTAATTCAACCCTACAAATATTGTAATGCTAAGCTTTGCAGTCCGGTGGGATATATATCCAAAGCTTGACCAAATTTGCTTACAGAGTTTCACCAGTTACAGAGTCTACACCAGTGTTTCTCTACCAGTGGCACAGGTACCACCAGTGATACTTGATGAAGTGTCTGATGATACTCACACGACCCCTGGACCCCTGTCACCTGGCAGCGAGACCAGGAACGTGACACAACAAGCAACAGTAGGAGGTTCAGCCTGGTGGGCAGAGCTCCAAAAGAATGCTTTTCTGCACTCAGAAAAACCCTCCTTTCCACCCTGAGCCTCTTACTGGTGTTTGTCAAGACACATCTGGCCTCCCAACCCAGAAGTAACTAGCAATAATGTCATCACCAGTTACTTCTGGTGGTATTTTTAAAAGGTGGACCATGCAAAATGGTATGGCAGAGGACAAATCTAGAGAAACACTGATCTACACTAGCTTAGCCATAGTCTTAAAATTATTGACAGCCAAAAGGAAGTACCTGAAGTGAACAGATAGCACAGAAAATTGCCACACAGACAGTAAATGTGGAAGATATGTTTGGGATCCCTTTTCGTATTCTGATTTTAATGAAATCTATTGAATAGATGTTCCAAAACTGCTCTGACTACTCTGCTCAAATATTCGGGAACTCTTATCCCACCAAGGAGGTCATGGTGGTGCTTGCCCAATTAGTTTATTCTTTCAGACTGGAACTCAGAATGCAAAGAAACCGCAAAGAAACCACATCAGTGAGGTGTCGAGGGCTGGAAACTAGCTTTCAGGAACTGAGACTATCTGCCAATTTGAATTTTTTTTGAAAGAGAGAACATTCTTTTCTTAATGTCATCTATCCAAGAGTGAATAAAAATATTCAATATATTTTTCCTCAATATCCCCTGGGGAAAGATGAACAAGCCTTCCAAACCCTTGGAAGACATAGCACAAAAAATGTCCTGTTTCTTGCCAAGAATTAAACTGAGCAAGCCTGAAATGTTAGGGCTTCTGATTAAACCTTCAGTGGTATGTTTCTCTTAGACAAAGCATTTGTCACAAGTAGCAAGTTGGCTCCAGTATGATTTATGCCACTGGACTGAAATTGACTGAATAATTTATGCTGTTTATTGTTCAGAAAAGGGGTGTATTTTTTATTTTTTTTTTAAAGTAGAACAAGCAATGGTAAAAATGAGAGAGCTAATATAGATTGGGGATGGTGGCAAAATTGGAGGAGGGGGTTATTTTCCTTGTCTAAAGTTAATAGAGTAAATCTAAGCGGGAAACACCTTATACAAGGGACAGTTCTAATAGGTGCACCCTTGTCAGCATATTCAACGAAACCAATTGGCTAAGAGAAGCTGCCAAATAGGTGTGAAATGAGGTGAAATTACTAGGGAAACACTTTCTTTTAAGGTACTTTGCTTTGTTCCTTCCAGTGCCTTGCAGCAAAAAAATTTAATTTAAATACTGAAAATGGAATGCTGCTGTATTGATTTAAATTTGCTAAGAAAGTCTTAAAATCTATTTCCTTTTCCATAGACAAAGTACATACTCTGTGCATGTGTGTGTGTGTGTTTTCCACTATTCAGGTTTTCACTATTTATGAGTATATCAGAGTTTATTAGATCCTGCTATTCTGTGTATTAGCATAAAACACATAACTTGAATTGTCAGTTTATAAAATTTTCAGAATGTATGATTATGGGTTTGCTCTTACTGTAAATTTTTACACAGCTTGCATGATTTATCTTATCTGTTGAAACACTGGTTTTATGTTTTTCCCATTTTAACATATAAATTTAATATTCAGAACCTATGGCAGAGGTAGAGTTACAGATAAAAGGAGGGATGGATAGATGAGTGTGCGGGGGGGGGGGAGATATGTGGCTCAATTCAGCTGAAACTATTTCTCAGATAACTCACTGGATGCCATGTGGCTAAAAATATTTGAAATGTTTACAGGCTGCACAATATATATGTTTGACATATTAAAGCAGACTCCTATCAGCTGCTCAGTAACCATTCCAGAGAAACTCCTTAAAAGAAATCAAGCAAAATCACAGCCACTAGTCTGCTGTGCTGTTTCTAATTTGAAGGCAAATTCATCTCTGACACGCAGCAGATTCTGTGCAGGTGGAAGCAAGCCCCTCACTGCTCCTCTCTCTGCCAGTCAAATTATGTCATCAGTGAAGGATCACTGGTTTTTAATGATATGGTGGCCTCCATACTGAGAAGCAGGTCCTGGCAGAGCAATATGCATAGCCAATAAAATGGCTGTCACCAAATTACAATTGACACTTAACATCACTAAATCTGCAGTGTAATTCCTTGTGACAGTTGTGTAGGTATAGTAGAAGAAAATAATTTACTTCAAACCCAGCATGTAAGACACCATTTCCTGGACATAATTCATGTCATATTTACAGTAGCCAAAGCAAGCAGTCTCCAGGCAACCTTAATTCGGGGAACAGATCATAGATGCAAACATGTTCATTGGAGTATGATTATTTATGCCTGCAATAAACAAAGCTGGAGCAGTTGCTCATTGCAGGTTTTAATTGTTATTGGGGGTTTTAATTGTTATTGGGTTTTAAATGAATATTAGCCTCTTTGGCTGTAGGGATTAAGAAAACTATAAATACGGAGCAACATTTCAAATGGAAAATTGGCAAGGACTGAAAGCATCTTGGCAGTTTCAGGAACCCGAAACTGAATCTGTATGTTTTTGACAGCATTCTGCAAGCCTTCCCCCTTTAACCAGGCCTTGCATATGAATGTGATCTTTTGAACGTGCAGGTCCTCCCTGAGTGCATGGAAAGTATCAGCGTATTGCCTGTATATTCTGCTTCAGAAGTGCTTGTAAAGATAAAGTGTGTCGCCACAAGTGTCAACTTCCATATTTTTTTCCTCTTAAAGTAATAATCATGTTGAGCAAAAGGGGTGAGAGAGAGAAAGAGAGAAAACCCACCCATCAAAAAATCCTTCTGTTCTGGATTGTCTACTTTGATGCATTCGGCTGGAGCAAAGCAGCAAAGAGTGCCTTCGCTCCTAAACATATATAAACGTGACATCGTTAAAGGTCTCCACGCTCCAGGATGAAGTGGTTTGAATATCTGGCAAAATGGGTCTGCAAAAAATTCATTTCAACTTTGTCTCTAGGCAATTCACCTTTGGCCCAGTGATGATATGAGTCTCTCTGCTGATGGGGAAGATACAGTAAGGCAGGCCAGGCAGTCTTTAGGAGTCAGATGCCTATTTGTTAGCAGAATGAAGCAGGTGTAGTCATCGGCTAGATAAGTTCATCCCAGCAGGATAATTACCTCACAGGAAGCCCTCAAGGTTGTGCATCCAGTACAGAAGCTACGGCGCCGAGTCCTGCCAATGGCAGCATATGTAGTTATGAAGGTTTCATTTCAGAAACTCTACTTTGAAAACATGAATCAGAAAATTGCTATTTCTGCATTTCGCTTTTACTCACTTAAAAAAAATCAACCATCTTAAACATCATTTAAAATATGCATTTTGTAACTGTTCTAATAGATGGTCAAAGTATATATGCAGAACTAGCTGTGAACCACCCGCCACCCCTGGAAAATCATGAGCTTCAGTTGTTTATGAGTTGATTCTGTGCAGACTGGACTACTGTAATGTGCTTTATATGGGGCTGTCCTTGAAGATGGCATGGGAATTTTAGCTGGTGCAAAAGCAGCAGCCACAGAGCTGTTGGGCATGAGGTTTTCAGAGCATATCAGGCTTGTACCTGCTGCACAGGCTGCTAGTTCATTTCTGAACTCAATTCAAGATGCTGGTAATTACTTTTAAAGCCATATGCAGTCTGGGGTCATACTACTTGAAGGACCACCTTTTCCCAGATAAACTTACTTGGGCACTGGGCAGCCCAATCCTAAGCCAGGTCAGCGCCAGCACTTCGCCACCAGCAGGAATATGCAGTGCCAGTGGAGAGGCCAGCACCAGTCAGTGCCAGGCCTCTGTGCCGGCAGGACACCATAGACAAGCACCGGATGGTTAGTATCCCCTCTGAGTGGCAGGAAGGCTCCTTGGGGCGGGGGAAGGTGGGGAGAGGCAGAATGGGAGGGACAGCTAGGGGGCGATCGGGCCCGGGAGGGAGTGGGGACGGCAACAGCCTCTGCTGCTGAATACTATCCCCCCTCCAGAGCATGAAGCCCTACACCCATCAGGTCACCCATTGGGACTGCCAGGGCTCGACACAGGAAAAGGGAACCAATGTTCCTTACCCCAAGGAGAACTCTGGCAGCCTCCCTAGCCCCATGGGATACAGTGGCAGCCGTATTGGCACTGCTATACCACAGCAGCAGCCCATAGGATAGGACTCTGTCGCTCCCTGCTCCTAGATCCTCTCACTGACACAAATTTGTTTGATGGTTTCCAGAGGAAGGGTTTCAATGGTGGTGCTGAGCCTGTGGAATGCTTTGCCCAAGCAGGACCATCAGGTCCCACATAGTTTGTCTTTAAGCTTTCTGTAAAAACACATCTGTTGTGCCTAAATTCAATGAATTGTAGTCTGATGTTTTTATTGTGGATTTGGCTTTTATTGGTAACCCGGCTTCCTTGTTTTAGCTGACATTAGTTTTCATGATAGAATAATTTTACACTGCTCGGTTTGCCTATCTTTGTTAATTTGATATCATTACATGTTTTATTGTGAATAGCTTTGTGTGGATTTTAATTTGTAATTTTATTCAAATTTATTAATATATTTACTAATTTATTTGAATAATAATAAGATAATATCAATAAGAAATTAGTACTACATTTGGAAGCTAACTGCCACCAGTATGAATTTGTTTCTTGTATGTACAGTGTGTGGTTTGCAACTTCAGCCTGTCAATTCTTTAAAATAAGATGGCATGTCAATAAAAACTAGGATTAATTTGACATGTGTCATGTTAAGTCTCAATTGATTTCAGTGGAATGCATTTCCTAATACAAGCACATAGTCACGTCACAGCCAAAATCCATTCTTATCTAAACATTCAAGGCATTCTCCAAAGGACTTGACCATCAAGCTGATCTAATGAAGCTATTGTAGTGTAGCTGAAATTAGTGTAACGTTGTGGTTAAGAACTGGAGCTCTGAATCAGGAAATCCTTGGCTCAGACTTTGCCATGGGCAAATCATGTTTTCTCCATGATATGTAGATCTGCCTGCAATTTGAAGATTACCTTATAGTTGGGCTGTTAAAAAATGCTCCAATGATGCATGTAGAATGCTGTGAACACTCTAAAACACTATATACAGCTAAGCATCATCATGGAAACACCTGTGAAGATTCTGACTCCACACCACCACCATTTCTTCAGCTCACGGCCAGCCCTGCTGTGAAGATTGGTGAAGTTGGTGCAGTGGATTTGTCACTCTTGCTCACTTGTCAGTGAATGTCCTGAATAACCTTACATGCAAATAAAGCATGACCCACAAGGCAAACCTAGATTTCACTTTTGCCCTCTTTAGTAAATATAGGAAAGGGATCAATTTAACAGAAAATAGAGGAGGACATTTGAAATAAGGAGGAAAGTGAGAGCTGTGATTCTAACAGAAAGAAAGGGGGGGAAAGAAGAAAGGGGAGCCATTTGAGGAAGCAAAAGGGATGGCAGGGCCTCACCTCGTCCCATAAGCACTTGCAAATGGGTTTAAACTGGTGAAGTAGTTTTAACTGACAGTCTGTTTAGTCTTTTATCACAGCCAAATAAGGTCATATCCCTGCTTTCCAAGGCTGATTCGTCACAGAACACATGGCCTATTTCCTCGGCATCTTGCTATTTTTGACTGCAGAGTTTCCCTTTCTGAAGATATTTTGCTTTGCTGTGATTTATAACATTACTGTAAGTCAGTCTTTGGAGATATCTGGTGGGAATCATCGCTTTTCAGGAATGTTTATCATCTCCTGTCACAGAGAGAGGCTGGTGTGTGTGTGTGTGTGTGTGTGTGTGTGTGTGTGTCTGTGACTGTGTGTACACAATACATACATTCATACGGATATGTCTGTATCACTCACCATCACCATTTCATTTCATTTTCAATTCATCGCATTGGTTATTGCCGTTCAAACCCTACAGGTTTGAAGCCAGGGGACCTGATGCATCATTTTTTCCCCATGTGAATCTGCTCACCACCTTGCTCATGATCAGGGTCTCTGCTCTCCTTCAGATTGTCAGCTGGGGATATCACAAAGCAGTTCATTTCAACAGATGGTTGAAATCCAAGCCTCTGAAGGCACACTTAGTCCTCTTGCTGTTTTGGTACCTGGACAAGACTTTTTTTAATTTGGCCAGACTTTTCAATTTACCCCACCATTCGATTTTTGCTCTTGTTGCTCTCTATTTCTGTTCTGTGATCTATTGTATGTGTTTTTTTCTATTAAATTTGTAATTGATTTTAATTTTGTTACAGTTATCTTACTGATTTTATGATATATGAGAATAACTCTTGCATGTTAGCTGCCTTGTTGTCCTTTTGTGGACCAAAAGGCAGAATAAAAGTCTCTGGAAATAAAATAAACAATTAACAAATATAAACCTGTACAGAGACGCACAATCTCAACTTTCCTGCCTAAAGCATATTGTCTGTCAGCCCAGTCACACCTGCTAGACCAAGCTCTACAGAAGAAACTAGGGTTTGCACAACAGCCTAAGCAATCTAATATCTGTTTGCGGATTTACTGGGAGGGAGGGATGGAAAGAACTAATGGCAAGGCCAGCAGTTGGGAAGCTTGCAAGCCTGAAGCCAGCCTGCACAGGAACTTGTCTGACCTTGTCTCATCTAATCTAAATGAGCACCCAGGGGGAACACCTGGGAGAGCAGGGAGGAGACAGGAAGAGGATGGGGAAGGCCAGCCAGGAGGGGGGGAAACTACACAAGAGTCTGCCAATCTACTACCTGAGGCAACTGCCTCAATCAGCCTTATGGACAAGACGTCCTTGAATGCAGGGGGTGGCTGGAGTGAGAAGGAGGGGACAGAAAAGCCCAATTACATGAACAGCATTCAGCTTCTCTGGAAGCAACGTATTTTGTCTGGACCTACTCTCATGTGAGGAAAAGAATGGCATCCTTCTTTGGAGCATGCTTTACAGCTGCTTTGCAGCAGCCATTATGAGCAGAACATGCATTCCACCACTGGGACAGCCCAATAGGATTGGGCAGTGACATGCCTAAGACCACATAGTGAGTTTGTGGTAGACGCAAAGTTTGAATTTGGAAGGACTAATTCATAGCTCTTAGCCACTATCCTAACCTGCACTATTAACACCAGGAGCACTAACTATAATTTGTGGGGGGAGATGGGATATTCCTGGGTGATGCATTTATGGAGCCATCTGTTGCTTTTTAATCAATCAATCAATAAAACAATCAATCAATTAATTAATAATTAAACTAATTAATTAAACTAATTAATTAATTAGGCTGGTTTTATCCTGCCTTTGTCCTCAAGGTGGCTATGTGAATCAGGGCCTTTTGGCTTTTTAATTTACCTGAATCATGACTGGTTCAAAAATCAGTGTGAATCCAAATATGTTTGCTTAACTGGTTTAATTAATGTTTCATCACAAATGTGTGTGGGGCTATCATATGCTTTGAATTCAACAAATGCCTGAAAATGTTTCTGGACTGGAAAGTAAAAGGATTGAATCACTTAAATATTTTGGATAGAAAATTAAAATAAACAGATTGCTTCAGCCGGTCCTTGTTCTTGTGGGTTATATGCTCCTTATTAGCTTTTCTAAAATGCCATCCTATGTTCTGTTATGTGACTATCTATGTATCTATACTTGAATCAGGAAAATTGACTGCAGTGGACAAACTGAGCACTTTTATCCCAAGAAGAGAGCCTACAGAACCTGTCCCAAAATCTGTCACTATCACTCACACCAGTTCAAAAATAGAATGAGACAAAGCTTCCAAAAAAGAAAAGAAAGAAAGAAAAAGGACCAGAATGCAACCCTATGAGAAGCACATCTTGGCAAGCATATGTAAAAGTCGCCGCTTCAATAACAAAGTTCTTTTCAAGTTCCTTTCTGTCAGTGTCAAATAATGTGGAACGCAGACAAAGATGAAATGAAAATATTTAAACTGCCTTTGCTGACACTCTCTTGTTCACACTTACTGTTTCAGATATGAAAAGAGAAACTTTATTTTAGCTAAACTGGAGTTTTGAAATCTGAGTTAAAGAGTTTTTTGTGCTTTATTTGCCCAATGATTTTTTAATTGATTAGCCTTATTGCCCTTTCTTGTCAATCTCGCCCTCCGTTACTATTGTGCATCAGATCTTTGTGTGATGCAGGTAGTGCCCTGCGTGTTTGATCTTTGACCTCAACTCACAGACTGTTTTATGTAGAAAAGCCCCATGATTATTGCCTTCACTTTCTTTAACCTACTTTTTCACCTTGAAGTGTAAAGGGTCACAGCCAGCGCCTGGCTCTTATTACAATCCTTAAGATGAAGCATATTCTATGAAAAGCACTCTGTTTTTATTTCTTGGGAATTGTTGGCTTTCAAACCTTTGAATTTCAGACCTTGAAGGCTTTCAAACCTTGAATTATGAAGATAATTACTGTTTTTCCTCTCTTTTTGGTCTGATGTTTGATGCCAGCAAGTGGAATAAATTACCTGTCTAATAAGGGGCTTTAATTGGTAGTTGCAGACCAATGTGCATGTTCCATGATAACTCTTTTATTATTTTTAAACCATCATATTAACATGTAGGATGTGTGCATGTCTTAACCCTTCATAAAAGTTGCAAATGTAATTTTCCCTTGTACCAACTTTGTTTGGGCATTTACATCGGTGTGTGTGTACTTTCTTGTGCATAAATCAATCTTGTGTCTGCAGGAGAGAGAGAATGAAAGAAGGACTTCACCAAAATGTATATTTTCTTTCCTTCCAATGGCTGATCACATCTAGCACAATCCTGTGATGGTGTCACTTTTGAAGTCACTCTGATTTTTGCTCTGGTATATGAAATCAGAATCCAGCAAATGACTGTTAGCTCATCAAGGTGACCCCAGATCGCATTAAAGCTTGATGTTAACACTGTACAAGTTTGAAAAACCCATGTACATATTAGGTTAATTGGATCCAATTCCAGGAAGCCTGCAGGAATTCAAACTGAGTCCTCATGCCTCCATAAAGTAACATGCCCATTGTGACAACTTCCTATAGATCTAGTTTCATGAACTTCCCTTTGGAGAAAAAGTACCTTTTAATTTTTTTTTTATTAAGTACGTGGAATGAAAAGTACTTCTCAGAGGCAGCAAACTTTCACAGCTATACTTATTATGAATGAAAGCTTTTTTAGAACCCCAAGCAAAATTATCCAAAGTAGTTTCAGTAAATGCCAAGAAACATAGCATCTACATATATAGCAAAAATGCATTGGAGATACAAGGCAAAGATGGTGCAACTGAAGTAATTAATATATTCATATTTAAGACAAGTATCCATCATAAAGAGGTTAGGATCTCCTGTGATGGCTTTAATAGTGCACAAAATGAAAAATGGGCCCCACTTGGGTGTTCCAATGACCATGATATTATTTAAACAAATACACCAGTTAAGACAGAGGATTAGTTACTCTAATAGTACCATTAGCTATCACTATACTCCATAATAAGTGGCTTCATCTTTGTTATGACATGATCTTTCCTACTGTTTATTAACCTTTCAATACAAGGGGGAGGGAACGTTCCCAGCCCCCCAAACTTTTAAGCAGCTACTGTAAAGCCCTGGTTTTCTTCTCAGCTGGAATGTTTAGAAACCCTTAGAGCTAAATACCTTGGTGTACTGCTTAAACACCAACAACAGCCTTATGGGGCCTTACCCGACCTTAAACACATCTTTTTTTGTTGAGAATATTGCATTCTGTAGGCTAACCCTGGGCTCACATTAAATATACTAGCCTCATTGAAGCTTACTGAATTGAACTGAGTTGCTTTTTGTTTTATTCTCTCTTTACTTCACCCCCAACTGGGACTGGGCAGCCTTTCTTTCCAGTGGAGCGTGCTTTAAAGTAGCCCAAAGAAGAGAAGAAGGGGTGGAGGGAGAAAGAAAACCAAAAGGTGCTGCTTAGGCCCATAATTAGTCTTGATCCTTAGAGTCTAAAATATTTTAACGCCAGGTTTCTGATTGCAGTGCAGCAAAGTGGATTTGGGAATGCAGAAAAGTAATTAGGTCTGTGCATTGAAGTGTGGAGAGCATTTAAAAGTGAATGGGTGGTTACTACATTCTTGGCAGGCTGTTTTTTATCTTTTCATGCTCCGCTGTTGTTAGAGGTGATGGGTTTATTGCAGTTTTAGCACTTTGGAGGTGGTTGTGTTTTTCTTAACCTAGCCTTTCACTTTCCTGTCTCTTAAGATGAATACTTGTGGCAGAATGGAGATGGAAGAAAAATGCTTAAAAAAAAAAGAAATTGCTTAAAAGGCTGGAATCCTGGAAAAAAAAATCATTTAGAGAAGGCGAACAAGGAGGAATAAGCCAGAGCCTTGAAGCAGGCCGTGTACAAAGAATCTGCTTTTAATTAATGACGGACTGTCTATAGAACCAACCAGAGACAATGGTCACCCTAAGGAGAAGAGAAAGAAAACATTCTATTCTGCAGTCGGGTATGTTCACATAGGGCGCAATCCACCAAGCACGGCTGCTCTGCTATCCCTGTTCACTTCAATGGGGTTTATGTGACAACCCATTGAATGGATGGAGGTTGCACAGCAGCTGTGCTTGGCGGTTTGTGCCCGCTGTCAACTGAAGAAACCGCCGCACTCAGAAAACGTCTGAATGTATAGAGGTATCAAGATCACAAATGATGCAACAGCCTGCAGTAATTTGGAGATTACTGCAGCACCTACATAACCAATGTAATTAAAAAAAAACATTCTTCAGGAGTTAGCTCTTCTTTATAGTGTTGAAACCAGGCAGTCTTGTTCATTCTCCATTCAGAACCTCGTCGGCACTGACCTGAATGTCATAGAAATTTCCTGCTTAAAAAAAGGAAAAGAATAGGGGGAAAAATGAGATAGAAAACTGTGCATTTCAGAGTTCTCCCCATGGGGAGAGGGGGTAGACGTTTCTCAGCTCCCTTTGACAATGGTTGTAATTATAGGCTACTATATTAAAAGAGCTCTGGTAGAAAGACAGGGAATTACGAGGCTAGAGAAAAATGCAGGAGGGCCACTTATTAACTTTGAGGAATTGCCTTTAAAATAAAAAGGCAAAGGGATCTGTTGAAGTCTGTGTGGACAGTGAACAATAGATATCTGAGGCATAATCCACTGGGAAGTTCTTCTGAGAAAGCCCCATTAAAATGAATGGGAGCTGTGCAAGAGCCTGTCATTCATTTCAATGGAGCTGGCACAGGAGAACATCCAGATAGATTCTGCCTGGATAAATAGCCCTATGGCATTCTGCTGTGACTGTTCCTTTAACTGTCTTTTTAACCAATTAAGGATACAATCTTCTTCCAACTTTTTACCAGGCAGTATTACTTTCTAGAGAGTAAGGGCGCAAACCTATCCTGCACTGCAACAGGCAAGCCAGGAGGCTTGCGCTGTATCCAGCGCAGGATACTGGCCATAAGCAGCTCTGCCAGAGGCAAGGGGAAGCATTTTCCCTTACCTCCTGGTAAGGGCTGCTGGCCCCTATGGGTCTCCTTGGACTTGCGCCACCCCTTGAGGTGGCTCAAGTTCGAGGAGAGTAGAGTGACTTGAAGCTGCTCCATTCTCCCTGGGAACAGGGGTTGGGATCTGGCATAACTGCCAGTCCCAGCCCCTCCTCCTGCTCCCCGCCAGCCCCCAGGGACGCCCACCACCCGCCCTCCCCCCACCCAGAAACGCCTCCTTCCCGCCTCCTGCCTGCTTCCCCCCTGCCTACCTCACAGCCTTGCATCAGCACAGCCAAGCTGATGCAAGGCACTCGGAGGAAGCCACCACCGAGGCTGGATTCAGCCCCCATGTGTCGGCACACCTCCGTGCACCGACACAGCTTCCTCCTGAGTAGGCACAAATGTGCCTTATGGCACGTTTGTAACCCTCCTGGGCCTCCTGGGCCTCCTGGGACTTGCATCAATCCATGAGTGCCTTTGGATTGCGCCCTGAGATTATCAACTCCAAATGGATTTCTCTCATTGTCAGTCATTTAAGGAACATGGAAGTCACCTTTTATTCATTTTGTTGTAGTTTTTTGAAAGTTCTCTATTAAAAATATCAGGTCTTATTCCATGGCTTACAAATGTGTCTTTACATCTTTAGGGCCCAATCAGATCCAATTTTCCATCACTGGTGCAGCCATAATATAGCCCTGAGGTAAGGGAACAAACATTCTCTTATTTTGAGAAGGCCTCTATGACAGCTTCCCATTGCAAGATGCAGCACGTGACCCATTGTTATGGATGCATTAGTGCTAGAAAGTTGGATAGGATTGGATAACCCTTAGACTCACAGAATATTTATCTGACTGACAGGATTAGCTTGAATATTTCTTTAAGCGGCCTCTGTTGTTTCAGTATGTAGGATAAAACATGGCAACTCTAGCAAGCGCTTAACTGCTCTCTAAAAAGCTGGCAGAGGACCCAGCTTCAGTGAAAATTCAATTACCTCCTAGTTAATTTTTATCCAATCACATATCCACCAACTGTTCCTGTTTAATAGGTACAGTAGCAATTTTTCTGCTATCCCAGTTGCTGATGTATAGATAATACTGGAACATATTTTTGAGAATACCACCTTTGCAGCACATACCAGCTTGGAAGTGGCTTTAACAACTTTTTCTGATATGTCAAGCATGCTGAAAATCCAAATGTTCTGACTCCCATCCAGGCCCAGTTGTGGGCAAGTAGTTGCCTTGTACGAAGTGGTGCACCTGAAAAGGGATATGGATCCCTATATATATCAAAAGTCTCATCCAGCTCATTCTAAGCACTTCTGTATCCTCCCTAGTTACATGGCACAGAAGATTACTTCCATGTGTAGATCTGTATTGTAACATGATCATTATGGATCAAGTCATACAGAATTAAAAAACTAGATTTGTGTGGCCCAGTAATGTCTCACTGTGGCATCTAATTGTTAAAACTTCTGATTTCTAAGTAGCAGGAAATGTACGTTTAGAAGATGTCTTTAAAAATGCAGGAGGTAGCCGTCATCAGTGAGTTTTTCACACCACTTGATCTCTACTGCACTGTGATGAGTTGCTCTCTCAAGTAAGCAAAAGAAGCATACTTATTTTCATTTGACAAATGTTGAAGGGTATGTAATAGGCAGTGCAAAAATATGATGGAATATAAAAACAGTCATACATAGACGTACGTTTCAGAGAAGCTGAGGAGAATGACTGGATGTAAGGTAGAAAGATTGATTACAGGCTGTTAACTCACTTTTGTGCCACAAGTTTCCTGAATATTGGGTGTGAGGCTGATTGCTAGATGCAGAAGTATTTAGTTTCTGAAATCTCCTTCTGGGTTGGGAGGAAACCTCTAATCGTGGACAACAACCAGTAGCTGAGTAAATTCTTTTGAATTATGTTTTCCCTACACTGGCTGGTATGAGCAGAGGTGGAAATGACCTTATTTAAAAGTAGAAAATCAGTGACCTCTCTGACTTATGTGACTGGCCTAAGTCCAATATTCAAATACTGAAGGTTACTAAATAATTTGGAAGACCAGGAAAGAAAGAGACGCCTGCAAACAGGCAGTAAAGGATATTTACAAATATTTGGATAGAGGATCCTTGGAGCAAAAGGACAAACCAAGAATGTGATCTGTGAAATGCCTCTTAGCATAAGAACATAAGAACAGCCCCACTGGATCAGGCCATAGGTCCATCTAGTCCAGCTTCCTGTATCTCACAGCGGCCCACCAAATGCCCCAATTGTACATATAAAGTACTTATTTTCTCCTTATGTGTACAGACTGAGGCTACACCCTAAATTTGTGTGTCATATAAGTTACAGTGAATACGGACTGATATTTCAGCCATTCACTTCCATGTGCCATTGAGATTTAACACTTTTGTGATGCTCACCTCCAGGACAAGTTGAACCAGAGAGAGAGAGAGAGAGAGAGAGAGAGAGAGAGAGAGAGAGAGAGAGAGAGAGAACATATGCTGGGTTCATTGGCTTATTGCAGGCAAAAACTCAATTTGTCAAACCTGTAAAGTAGACTACATTCTTATGTATGAGTGTTACTATAGTATGCCTCCTTTCCACTGCAGCTCCTTGCACATCCTGAGGGCTTTTCATGTCACCCTGGCAGCACCGGCAGTATCACTAGCATAATGCAGGAAGAGGATGTTAGGTTTGTTTCACCTGGTAAAGACTTGATATGCCTGTAAAGTGCTACAGTATTATCTGGATCCATGCTACTGCTACTGCTAAACATTTATATAATGCTTTTGAATGTTCAAAGCATTTTGCATGTATTAACTTGATGCAGTATTTGCAACAGCCCTGTAAGGAAAGCAGATTATTATCCCCATATTGCTCATGGAGAAGACTGAAGCTGGGAGAGAGTTGCTTGCCTAAGGCCACCTAATGATGAATTAATGGCAGTGGTGAGATACACAGTGGGAAGTTCCGATTCACAACTCACAGCCCAATCCTATCCAATTTTTCAGTGCCGATGCAGCTGTACCAGTGGGGTGTGCACTGCATTCTGTGGTGGAGAGGCAGTCACAGAGGCCTCCTCAAGGTATAGGGAACGTTTGTTCCCTTACCTCGGGGCTGCATTGTGGTTGCACAGGTGCTGAAAAGTTGGATAGGATTGGGCCCTCATTCTCTTAACACTATACTATATCATAGGGCAAACTCAAGTCTTCCTGGTATCTGAGGTGGTTTGCTAAATGTTGCTACCCCTTGCATGGTGATGTGCTAGCCTCTGCTCCTCCCACTTCCTGTATTGCAATGGAAAAGGGGATAGAGCAGAGCAGGAAGTGGGGAGGAGAGAAAAATGATGGGTGTTACCATCCACCACTCCTCCCCATCTTTAACTCTATCCCATTCTTCCATTTTTAATGGTGGAAGCAAGTGAGGTGGAAGAAGAGGAGGAATGGTGGAAGCAAGTGAACACATGGAAATAGGGACCTCCCACCAATCTGCTGCCTGAAACAACTGCTTCAGTCAGTTCTCATGGATAGGCTGGCCTAGCTACACCATATTAGACTATTAGGCCTGCAGGTGTGAATGGGCCATCACAGATCTAAAACTCCATATCAAGCTTTCATATTAACTCACATTTCCCTATACAAAACTTTTCAGCAGAGTTCACACATTCAGCTGATAGTCAATCAAGTATAGGGTAACCAGGTACAGAGAAATAAGAACATAAGAACAGCCCCACTGGATCAGGCCATAGGCCCATCTAGTCCAGCTTCCTGTATCTCACAGTGGCCCACCAAATGCCCCAGGGAGCACACCAGATAACAAGAGACCTCATCCTGGTGCCCTCCCTTGCATCTGGACTTCTGACATAGCCCATTTCTAAAATCAGGAGGTTGCGCATACACATCATGGCTTGTACCCTGTAATGGATTTTTCCTCCAGAAACTTGTCCAATCCCCTTTTAAAGGCGTCCAGGCCAGCATAAAATGTACAGTGCCCTATAAAACAGAATTGTGGTTTAAATTGTTTCAAGACCACAGGAATAGAATTCTGTATTTTGTTAGGTACATTCTTTTTTGACTTCCATACTGTGAAAGCTAAGATGTCTGCACATCATGCCCTCACATACAATAGAAGGCTTAAGAAGTACAGCTGTTCCCAAAAAGAGCTGATTCTTACTGAATTTTGGATAGACTAAAAAAAACAAAACACTTCACACAGTGCATCATTCATCAATGGAATTCTCTGTCATCAAATGTCATGATGGCCACTAGCTTGAATGGTTTTAACAGGGGATTAGACAAATGCATGAAGGACAGGTCTATCAAGGGCTGCTAGTCATGATGACTATGCACTAGTACCTCCAGGTTGAGTGACAGGGTGCCTCTGAATATTAGTTGTCAGGGAGGTAGTGGTGTGAGGGAAGTTTGCCTTTCTGTCCTGCTTGTAGGCTACTCAGTGGCAACTGGTGGGCCACTATGGGAAGCAGAGTGCTAAATTAGATGAGACTTTGGTCTGATCCAGCAGGGCTCTTCTTTTGTTCTTATGGTGGTTTATCTGAACTGCCCTTCAACATACACTGCTAAACCAAACTTTAAACTAAACTTTTAAAGGAAGTTTAGCAGCACATGTAGATTGATCATCTCCCCACAACTTAGCCGTTAAGGAAACGAGCCCAAATTCATCCAGACTTGAGAGGAGGAGCCAGGATGCAAGTTTGCTATGAGTGAGCATGTCTTTAAATGCTGGGGCAGGTCCAGGCAAAAAGGTATCATCTGAACCAATCCTATGTGATTCAGTTGATAGATAATTGAAGTTCCATCTGGAAGACCTGAAGTTCAGATCATATTTCCATTACAGACTCATTATATTCAACATCATCCAGGGAACTTCAAGGACAGTATAACAGTAGGTGAGCCAATTGCTGTGTCCATGGTTCTGATCAGAATTTGAACATAATCCTTTACCCATTGCTGGATGTGTCTATACACCTACTACAGCTGATCCACATATAGCAACTTGCTTCCAGTGTTAAAATGAAAAGGCAATTGGGCCTTTTATTTTCTAAAAAAAAAATCTATAAAATTGAAAAATAACATATAAAGGTGAATATCAGTAAACTCCCATCTCTCCATTTGCTGAAATTTTTATTGCCCAATCCTATCCAGGTTATGCACTGATGGAACCTGCATTCTGTCAGCGCATGGCTCAGGTTGCCCTGAGCACTAATGGCTGGCAGCCGTTATGCATTCGTTCGTTCCAGGGTGAGGATCAGGTTGAGTATTGGAGCTAGCTGGGGATGTGTTCAGGAAAGGCTGGGGGTGGATATCAGCTGCATCAGCCCTACCAATGACCTATGCCCCCAGCTGAGCCTTTCTACGCCCCCAAACCCACTCCAAAGACCCATTTGGAGATCATGGTATGGTGGAGTAGGTAGGTAAATACGTTTTTCACTTACCTCTCCGTTGCTGTCTGGTCCCCAGTGCCACAGCATGCAATGGAGGCTTCGCCAGTGCCAATGCACACTATGGATCTGCCCTGGATAAGATTCGGCTGTTAGAGAGCAATAGAGCCTCAAGCAAGTAGCCCATCCATAAGGCCAACATGATACAGCAGGTTATCTTGGGATGTTCACTTCCATCCACCTGCTTCCACTGCTCTTCTTCTCGGTCCCTGGGTTTGAAAAGGGGGACAGAGATGAAGAGTAAATGTGGGGGAAAGGAGACTGATGGGCTCGTTTTCCCTGGAGGAGTGCTGGTGTCTGGCATACCACCAGGTAAGGGGGTGGCATGTGGCACACAATCTCAGAAGGGTCTTAGGATGATCCTAATTTGGAATCCATGACCTAGAAAGCACTTGCACCTTTGTGTGTGCACATTTTGCTAACCATCCATCTAGTTTTTCTGTTATAGTTCAGTTATTACAAGGAAATAATTTTTTTTTTTTAACTTGAAAAAGGAAAACGTTGAGTCATAAGCTCAAACTGATCATTTGTTTCTACATACTACAGAATGTGTGCTGTAATTTCCAGTAAAAGACATGTGTACATAAAGCCAGCTGGTCCAGAATATGGACCATTTTTTAAAAACGGTTGATTATTCCTGTTTATAGGAATTGTCTGAATTGTGACATCTGTTAAAAGCACTGACATTAAATAAATTATAAACAAAAAAAATTAGGAATAGCATAAATTTTAATTGGGGACCTGTAAGACTACTGTAGCTATTTTGTTCTTCCAGCATGCCTCAAGAGTAAAATGAATTTTACTAGAAGCCATTAAACGTTTTTCTATGAAAACAAGGATTTCCTCTATGATGTCAATTGCTCTCCCCTCCAATGACCACAATATAAACCAATTTATATTTCAAAATGTTACAAGTTCAACAAATATTGTAGGGATACCCACATGACTTGGACACACAGGCAGACCATCTCTTGCCTGCGCTTCAGAAAGGTCTCAGCAGAACAAGATTTCTGTGCCCAATTTCATCTTCACCTCCACATTGGATTCTGGAATCCAGGCTGTAGAAGGCCTGTAACTGGAAAATGCTGCTGTGTCTTTGCATAATATATGGCATGTGAAGAGGCCTCTGGTGCCTGTCAGAGACTTCTGCACATGCACAGAAATACCTAGCATAGCCAATGGATTTTCCTGAGCTATGCTAAGCTTCTCGGTGCATGCATGGTAGCCTCCAACCTGTTCTGCATATTGATAGGGTCATCCATCCACACATATGTGCGGTCTGAGTACATTCTGGAATCTGTCTGACCCACTGATGAATTCTTTAAAAATCCAATATAGAGATTTCCTTGGGTGTGTACCCTGCGTTCTTGACATAAGCCCTTGAAATAGCTTAAAATCAAATCACATAAAAGATAATAAAAACATACAAAAAATGCAAATCTTTTGTATGTTATGGTTGTATGTTATGGTTTGTATGTTATGGTTATTAACATAGTATGAATTACAACAGTAAAAGTGAGATCAGATTCACAATGCCAGAAGAGCGAATGCCTCCCAGTTTACCATCTTCTCCACCATTTTGCAAAAAAATAAAGTGATTGATGATGGCCAGATAAACCTCCCTTAGTACATGTTCCATGGATATGGTAACACAACCAAGATGGTTCTAGACTCTGTGGCCACCACTTTACTTCAGGCAATGGAGACACACACCACAGAACCTCCTTGGATGATCTCAAGACAAATTGGCAGGAGGAAGCATTCCTTTAGATAAGTAGGGTCCAAGCCATTTAAGGATTTTAATGGTTCAAATCAACACCTGGATTGTGCTGACAACCAGGACAAGAATACTATGGTCCCTCTGGGGTAGTCCCACTTAGAAGCCTGGTTTGCATTCTCAACAGGTGGAAAACCCTGGCCTCTGAGCGGCCCGCTTAGAGGCAGGCTGTGCAGCATGGCCTCTTCCAGTTTGAAGAGACACTTGGCCAACAGACTGAGGCAAAGAGGCAAAGAAGGAAGGCCCATAGCCAGGGAGACAGACCAGGGACAGACTGCACTTGCTATGAGTGTGGAAGGGATTGTCACTCCCGAATCGGCCTTTTCAGCCACACTAGACGCTGTTCCAGAACCACCATTCAGAGTACGATACCATAGTCTTTCGAGACTGAAGGTTGCCAACTACAACTACATTGCATTCTGGGTGAGCTTCAGTTTCTAAGTAGTCAAACCCCACATAGAGTGCATGCTATTTGCATTGGGGCCAAAATAAAACCACTGTTTTGGAGGTTAAAAATGTGGTAGCTCAAGGACATCCAAGAAGCCAAGTGTTTCCCATGCATTGAAACATCTCCTTTATCTTTGGAACTGACATCTAAACCATTATTATTCTATCTTTATGCAATTACATGGATTTTTCTTAGGACTGAGCATAGCTGGAGCGCATCACTCCGGCAATTTTGTTTTGGCACCAAGTGGTTCTTTTCTGCAAAATGATAATTGTCAGATAATGATAACCCAACAACCTAAAAATAAAAAAAGAATTTCTTTCCATTTTCGCTTTTGGCTCTTTCTTCAAGCTGACAGCTGAAAGATACCAAGTTTCATTGATGGCTGTCATTAGGTTAGGATGACTAAATCTCAGCTCCCCGGCAAGTTGCAGAGAAGTCCCCTAGAGAACTTCTATTTTCACTAAGATGCAAAAAAAAAAAAAAAACCATGAAAAATATCTTCTCGCTCTTTCTTGTCTCTTTTTATGGTGCCTGTTGAATTCCCATGGGTACCTTCAGTTAAAATCTTGAATCTGTCATTCTCTGCATTATTTCAGATCCTCTGGTAGCAGGGGCTATACAAGTCCAAAGTATTATTAATTCAGGGAGCGACGTTCTATGGCAACACCCAGAAGATAAGTTCAAGATTTCCCTCCTTCATATTTCTTCAAAGAAAATTGTTTGAATTTCCTCAGTTGCATGACAAAACAATAACTGTCGACAAGTTGATGATTTACCCAATGAGGAACAGATTCCGATTACATAAATCCACATACTTCCATGCCATATTTAATTAACTATTGAGGCAGATGGCAGAATCTTGGGACCTTTCTCATTTTAAGGAATTTTCAAGTGACAACTGCATTTGTTTATAAAGATATTCTTTAGTCGAATGAAAGAAATGTTCCCCAGTAAAAGATGCTGTTCTTCTATCTGCAGCAACTTCACATGTTGCAAGGCGACTCAAACTCGTGTTTAAATCCCAATGCAGCACATTTTATTTATTTATTTAGGTGTAATTAACCTTGTCCACAAGAACTCAAGATGGGTGATGAGCTTTATAAACACGGGGTGATGTTTGCATGGGAATAAACACATATATCCCAAGTCAAAGCAAGCAGTGTGCATACACAAGGGTTCTTGGCACCAGATTCCTGGATCCAGCTTTGGCGGAATGAATAACTGGTTTGAATGGGTTTAGTGAGATTGACTTAAGCTCCCTGACGCTCCAAACATATTATGCAGGCAGTCTGGTCTAGAGGGTAGAGCCTCCGTTAGCCTGAAGATAACATCAGAAGGTCGCCAGTTCGAGGACACCGGCAGCTCCCTGAACAGCTGAGAACGGCAAGACCTTGAAGCAGCTGACAAGCCCAGCTGAGTGATTCCACCTGGTCTTGGTGTGAGCAAGAAGCGTCTTGGCTGCCCTCCATGTGAGAGATGGAGCTGCTTGTCAGCCTGCGTGGGAGAACTGGAGGCCAAAAGTGAGACCAAACCAGGAAGATTCATTCTGAAATGTTGTTGGTTCTTGAAAGAGAAAACCTCTATGATTGTAAAAATCCCCTTGAGGGATTTAGAAATGCCTGCCTATGTAAACCGCCTTGAATAAAGTCAGAGGATTAATCCGTTGACCAGAAAGGCGGTATATAAATACCTAGTTATTATTATTATTATTATCAACACAGTTAAAGGCAACATCACTTGCTACCACTAAGAAGGTCTGTTTATGTCCATGCATAGGGCTGTCCTACTCATGAGGCTTGTGGTTAGTGGCCACCAAGCAGTGGACTGGAGAAGGGCAGCAAGGAGTGCCCCACACCTTGTATCTGCCCACTGCCTCCCTTTAGCCTATCAGCCACTTCACTTGGCACACCAATCCTCTTCTTGCTTGATGAGAGTGGACCAGGGTGGAGAACTGGAGCAGGGTCAACCAATCACTTCTTCCTGCACTGCTGCCATGAGCAATAGCTGTGGCAATGCTAGTAGAAAAGACGCAGCAGGGAGATCCTGTTGCTTTCTTGCTTTCATGAATGACCAAAAGAGGATCACTCCACCTTCTCTGTCTTGCCTGCTCAGCCAGTAGGTCAGGCACACAGCAAGGAGGAGGAGGTGGAGCGCCCCTTCCTCCTTCTTATCGTCAGTTTCCACCTCCTGCTTGTTCTTGCAAACCACATTCAAACAAACAGAACAGCGGGAGATTCTGCACTCAAGGCCAGCTTTAAGCCAACTGGACCAATTGCTCCCAATTGGGCCCCACACCTAAGGCGGTCGCCTCACTAAGATAATCTACTCCAGCATTGTCAAATGCACACAATGCATTGCAGTGGACACCTAACATCACATTGAAGGTTTTATAGAGAACAGCAACAATCTTAATTTTCTTCTGAATTCTTAAAAAGTCAGTAGTGTTTGTTTATACTGGACAATGCTGATCACTTACTTTTTGATTTTTTTCTAAACAAAAATAAGATTAATATTTTTACTCATTCATTTCACAGTCACTAAAACCACTAAAACAAGTGGTTTTGTAACTATTTTTCAAAGGTAATCTACACATTGTGTTTATTTACTTGTAGGCTTACATGTATGCAATTTTATATTAAAATATGCTTATAAAGTCTATAATAAATTCTATTTATATCTCTAAGATTCCACAGCCCTTGGCTGTGAATCTGGGACCTCACAAAAATGTTTCCACTTGGGCCACACAGCTTCCTCACTTCCTCCTGCACTGCACTGAGCTCCTAAGGCCAAACCTGTCTGCCCAGGCATGCTTCTCCCAATCTATATCAGCACGGTCTGGCAGGAACGACTGAAAGGTGACAATAGCAGCAGCAAAAGTAAGAAGGTGGTGCCCCAGGATCACTGCTCTGTGCCCCCGTCTCCTTTCCTGCCTAGCTGCTTCCTAAGACATCTGAGCATGTGAGGAGGAGACAGTGACAACAGCAGCAGAGTTAGCGAAGACCCCCAAAAATGTGGGGAATTATTAGGGGGTTGCACTCTCGCGGGAGTGGTAGATTGTGCCAATTCAGGCAACATATTTTATTTGTTTAAAAACATTTTTGCCCCAACTTTACCCCTTACAATAAAATATAATACAATAAGATTTTGAAAAGTGTCTAAACAGTAAATAGAGTAATGTAGCAACAGCAATATAAAACCACAGGTCAAAAGGACCTAAAAGCTGAGGGAAAGCTTCAGGCCATGCCAGAAGGCTAACAGGGTCAGTCTGTAATTCAACAGGGAGGAAATTCCAGTTTTAAAATATCCAAGTGCAGATCTTTGAACATAAATCTACCTTCTGCATCCCTGCAAAGTTAGAAATGACACACTTCTGACAAGAGGTGTATTGTAAACCCTGTATTGTATGAATTATGGCCTGTTCCAGTCTCCTCCCATTGTTGAACCCAGGAACGATAGCAGCAATTAAGGTCAATCTAATGCAGTAGAGGCTGCTAAGAGGTTAGCAACTCACTAAAGTCACACATCACACAGAGGCCGGTACACACAAAAAGAAAGAAAGGCCGCAGCAGATGGAATGGGTCAACATGGACCTACGCCAGCGATATCACTGGCACAAGTCCACATTGATCCATGCAGACAGACCAGGGCCAGAAACTGGGTTTGGATATGGTTCATGCCAGCACCACTGATCCCGCACCCTCACAGACTTGATCTGCCCACGCCGTCCCATCTCCTCCCTGTTCCGTCCTCCCCCACTCCATTCAACCCTTGCCCTCCCCCCCCATGCTGGATGTACCAGATCTGATGGACCTCCCAATGATCACTGGCACTAGCGGGATAGCTCTAGCCTTCTAACCAGTGCACCTGGGCCTTGCACTGTTGCAAAGCAGTTTACAGTGGTTTTGTGGCAGCATGTGCTGGTGGGCCAGCGCACATTCCGCTGGCACAGGCCCTTGTCATAATTGGGCCGACAACCTTCCAAAGCCTCTAAATACATGCTTTTCATAGGAATGCCCTGCAAACATTATCTTTAGGGATTATATTTGAGTGGTTCTGTAGTAATACATTTAGGTTTAGTTGAGTTCATTTTGAGTTCTTTTTTTTTCTTACATTTAAGCATTGCAGAGTTTCTCACACTGTGAATTTTATCTCAAATGATCTGCTTATTGAAAAGATGGTACCTCCTGATGTCTGTCTCTCACCATCTAATAGGGTTTCTTTTTTATCTTCCTTCCTATGCAATCTGCCATGCTTATGAAAGTTGGGTCTCTGTAGCTGACAAGCAGTCCTAAGGACCAGTTAAAGAAACATATGCTTTTAGAAATGGAGCCTCTCTGGTATGGTCTAATCTGTGAAGTAGCCCAAGGCAGAACCAGGGTAAAGTTTCAGATAAACAATCAGACCTCTCGTGTCCTCTTTACTCCTAAAGCAAGAAAATAATATGTGTTGTTAAAATTTTCAGTGTGACTTAACATCTTATCAAGTAATCCTTCTGTTCTCTCTAAGTGGAACAATTAAGAAACATATGAGATTATGCAAGAGGGAAGTTATATGTAGGGTTTTTATCCATGTGTGCTGTGCCCCAGGTGTGGAAAGTAAAATCCTTTGTAGGGGAAGCACCTCACCTTTAGATTTTGCCAGACAGGCTGTACATTGAGTACATCATCAAGGGTTCTAGTTCAAAGCAAAATATTTTAAGCCTCAGAACACAGCAACATGTTAGCCGAAGGTTAATGGTCCTACAACTGTCTGCACCAATAGATGGAAATTTGGCCTTTGGTCAAAGTCTGACTTGTAAGGTAAATAACCTATTCCTCCAGTAGCAGAGGTAGCAATATTTTAAACTCCCAGTGACTTTTATGTAACTGTCCAGAGGGCATAATCAGATTTGGTCCCCATTTTTAAGAGAGGTCCACCAGGGCATTTACCAACAGAAGGTCATTCTGTTCTATGAAATCGTCTTCGAGCAGTTGGTGACCTGATCCCTTAATCCATTTTGGAGCACTATACTCAGTGAACATGCCAGTTATTTTTGGTCTTCTCTCTGCCTGATTTGCCTTTGTGTGTGTTTCTTTTGTTCCGATCCCCTGCCTTACTCTGACAGAAAGCAGTGAAGTTTTGATCAGTAGGAAATCAGGACACTGAATTCTTTCACATTTTGAAAAACGGTATCGCTGCTTAAATCGAATGTATGATTCATTCAAGGCTGGTTTGGGATTTTATTGAGTAAGCAGTGTACCTATTCTTTGCTGTTAGAAGAATTTTTGTCTGTCAGTCCCATTAAAACACTCTATTTTTACGGTATCTTTTACCACATGCCAAGGGTAGACTTTGAGATTTAACTGTCAACTGCAGCTGAGCATAGATTCTTAAAAAGAAACAATTTGTTGAATGTAATCTACTGATTATTAATGAATCATGCTTGCTTTGAGATTTACTTCTTATGCAACAGTTCTTTTAAAAGGTGGTTTTCATCCACAGGATTTCAGCCTAATGAGCTACAGTAAACTCAGATAGCTAATGGCAGAGCAGAGGTAACAATGACGGTCTTATGAAATGTTAATTAAGTGCAGATTTAGGAATCTTCTTGAAAAGTGTGACAAAAATCAGCTCTGGTGAGTAGGTGTAAGAAGAGGCATCACTCAGTGCATTAAAAAGCCTGCTTTAAGAATACATCTGCTCTAGTATACCTTTCCTTTTTTCATTTCCTGACATCTGGGAATCAATACAGTCAAAGGTGAACATTTTAATGCCCCATGTCTTTCAAAGGGTAAATTAAGGACAAGCTGGAATATCTTCCATGAAATGAATGAGACTTAAACCAGCTAAATTTGATGCTAGACCATGGCCAGTATTTTAGGGTTGTCTCTGGTCACCAGGCTTTCAGGACCCCTGTGAGCTTTGTGTATTATATTACTTATAGAGTACGTACCTGCTCTCTCAACCCCATCCTGTAATATCCGTCCTTAATGCTTTTTTCATAAAAGCACACATGTGCTCCCTCTGTAATATGCAGATGAGCACCAAACTCAAAAGAAGGGTCATGTGTCGTGGGTAGAAATGTCTAAATAGGCCAACATTACAGAACATTAGCTAGAGTTGGAAGATGCAGACTGGGAGCCTGAGCCAGCACTATGCATGCCGGCTTACCACCAGCATGCACTGTTGCAAATGTGCCATAAGGCACAATTGTGAGCAGTTCTGTGGGCCCAGCCCCAGAGCGAGCCTGCACTGGGCCAGCTCCGGCACTGGGCTCATGGTCCACCACCTGGTGGCTCACCCGAACTACTGGGTTGTGGAGAGGTGACTGGGGGTGGGGTAGAGGAGAGGGGAGATGTTCCAGGATGGGGAAAAGTGGGCAAAGGGTAGGGAGGAGGTGTGGTGGGGGCAGGCGGGGGTGAGACCAGCGGAGCTCAGCTCCACCAGAAACTGTGTCCTGTGTCAGGCCTTGCAGCCCAACATGGGACTCCATGATTCTGCACCAGCTCAAGAGCTACCGCAGAATTGAATAGTCCCAATGTGGGGCTACTTCCCTTACCCAGAGGAAGGGAACAAAAGTTCCCTTCTCCCAAGGAACCACAGCGGACTGCCTTGTGTGCTCTGGATACCGCAGCAGCCATTTTTGGCACTGCAGCAGCCTCATGTGCAGGGCAGCTCAGGATTGGGCTATGAGTCAGCAACACAGATGCAGTGTTCCAAAATTATTCATGATCCCCATGGAGCTCTTAGTACTAGTGCAAAAGAAAGCCATTGTAGCATAGTGGCTACAACACTGAGCTGTGAATCAGGACTTCCCTAATTTGAAGCTCACCTCTTCCAGGAATTCACTATGTGGCCTTAGGCAAGCCCCTCCATTTGTCATAGGGGAATAATTCACTCATTTTACATACTTATCAGAATTACAAAATAGTTAACATGAAGCAGTTTGAGTCAGTGACATGCAGTGAGATCCAGGCCAGGGGAGGCAATACTCACACACTCTTTCCCTTCCCTCCCCCCTTAAGCTCTGTCTCTGAAACACACTCTTTCTCCCGCCCCCGCCCCCTGCTCCAGAAATATAAATAAAGCCCAGTCTCTAGAACAAACGCACACACCACCACCCCCGAAAAAGTTGAAAAAAACCCTCATCTCTTCTTCCTGCACATGAATAGGGAGAGCTCAGTAAAGGCCCCCCCCCCCAAAGCTATAGAAAGTTGTTGCTTGTGCAGGGTTCCTGCTTTCTGTTTTTGTTTTTAAGCAGAAAAGAAGCAACTCTTCACACTGCCTCCCCAGAGCTTCTGATGTAGGGGTTCTGCTATTTTTTGATTGGAACCCAGTCACCCTACTTTTTTTTTCAATTGGAAGACACCCATGATTACAGACTAACCTGCTGGAGGCAACTATTCCTGCTGCCTCCCCAGCAATTGATGACACAAGCACTGTCTTTTTAATTTTTGGGCAAATGGAGGTAGCTCTCCCTGGTGGCTTTAATTGCACAGGCATCCCTGCCTGTTTTGTCCCTTGCAAACCAGCATATCAACTGAGCTGACTGGCAGCTTTCTTCATGCCCTCCCTTGCATCTGACATAGCCCATGGCCGCATATTTGGCCACAGTTTTTTTCAACTTGCATCTGTTAGCTATTCTGTAACCTGGCAATCTGTGTGTTTGTGAACAGCCTCTCTCATAGTATTTAAACTCTTAATCTCAACTAGAAATAAGAAGACTATGTTCTATAAAGTACTAATGAGATATGTGTAGAGTAACTGCAGGGAAGAAAAAAATTTGTTCTCTTAAATTCATTCTTGGCTCAACAGTCAAGAAGGACTTTCAACAAAGCCCACTTAAGCAGTTCACATTTTTTTTTCTTTTCAAAATGAGTATTCATATTGAAACACATGAGCAACATAAGATGCAATGCTCATGTCTATTGGTACTGACCTATGTATTGCATAGACCAGGGGTCTCCAAACTTTTTGGCCAGAGGGCCGCATCAAATGTCTGGCACAGTTTTAAGGGCCGAAAAAAAAAATTAAATATAAAATTTATATAAATAAATTAGAGATGAAACTTAGATGTGTGAATAAATGAATGAATGGGCTCATTCATTCAATCTCTCTGGCCCATAGAACACCCTTCAGATGCAACCAGAGCACAGTTCCAGTCATGTTCAGCAAAGTGGGCCAGGGGCTTTCAATGGACAAGAGGCTGGCCGAGGGCCAGATAGAGGCTCGCCGCGGGCCGCATCTGGCCCCTGGGCTGGGGTTTGGAGACTCCTGGCGTAGACAATAGCAAACCAGCTAGCATTTAACAAGCATTTAACAGGCATCTAGTAATGATTTTCAGACCAAACTACACATTATAATTGTAGGATTAAGAACTGAGTTTAAGATTGGAGACATTTCTTCCTTAATGAAAAAAGACATGGGGGACGTGATTGAAAGTGGGACTGCAGCACACAGTATGGGTGGGCATGAACTGTTACTCCCACCCAGAGGTGAGCTTCACTCAAAGACAGTGGCAGCTTCCCTCCTGAAACAAATGGCAGCCTAGGGTTTGTATCTGTGCTTGAGTGCATGGTTTTCATCAAGAAAATAAATGAGAAGAAACTCTTAGGAATATCTTAAATTACCTCATCTTGACTGCAGCTGAAGTTGAAATAAATAAAAACACAGGCTAAACTACACATTTAATGGGCATCTCCTTTGGCCCTCAGCAGCTTGTTGAGGGATTCATACTAGTTTACAAAGTCCTTTCATTCTTTCCGCAACCTGATCAGGCAAGAGGTTGTCATCAACATGTAGCATCAACTCAGTGGCACCACTAGGGTTCATGCCGCCCGGTGCGGGATGCCAGCGCGTCATCCCCCATGCAGTGGGTGGGGCAACACCCCAGATGGTGGGCATGGTGATGTACCATCACACCACCCCCACTGGTTTTTTGGCTGTAGCTTTTGATAGAACAAAGATAGAACACATTCTGCATGAAATTACGCATTGATTGATATATAACATGATGGTATTATTCCTCCAAACTGTGATTTTAGTGATTTTGGTCACTAGTGGTGTCACAAACACCCCCAGGGCATCAATTTACTAACACTTTATTGCAGCTGTTCTCAAACTTTTGGCACTGGGACCCACTTTTTAGAATGACAATCGGCCCAAGACCCACCAGAAGTGATGTCATGGTGGAAGCGACATCATCAGGCTAATTAAAATAAATAATTATAAATAATTAAAGTAAAACAAATAATTAAATAAGCAGAAACCAGCCCTGTTCCACCAGTGATTTTCCTCTGTAGCCTGCCTGCAATAACACCCCCCTCCAAAATCAGTAAGGTTTTCAGTCCTACCCAGTGCCCAGTTCAATTTAAGATCTTCTGTTTAAACCAGATCACTGTCAGGATCCACCTGGCTTTGCAAGTCTCAGAAAGGTTCATCTTATCAGCTGAAGCCTCTGTTTTGATCCTTTTTAGTGGTGGGGGGAGGCTGCCTTCTGGAGCACTTGTTTAGCTGCAGGTGCATAGGATCAGGACCATTCTGGTAGCCTTGCACTCTCCTTCACCTGATCTTCCACACCAGCCAAGGTATGATTGCTTACTCGTGAGTAAACGTGACCATGAGGCTTAGTTTCGCTTTCCATAGGGCTCAATACATTTGTCTGCTTGGAGGGAGGGACTTCCTTCTCAGGTGTTTTTGGGGGCTGCATTCGTTGGATCAGGACCATTCTGGTATTGTTGGATTCATCTCAGCCTGCCCTTTCCAACAGACTATGCCAAGTTCACATACTCACGAGCTGACACATGATATGGCTCACTTTCCATAGGGCTCCATGCAATTTTTGTTCTCTGGTTTTTTGGCCATAACTTTTGACAGAAAGGAGATATTTCACTCTGATTTTTTGCATTGCACTCTGCTCAAAATTCCACATCCGATGGTATATAACACAATGGGGCTACTCCTAACCACCTAAATTTTAGCTTGTCACCCCCAGTGCGCATCACCCCCCATGCGTGTCACCTGGTGTGGCCCACTCCCCCCGCACGTCCTAGCAACACCATTGCATCAACTATAATGGAATGGAAATGTAATAGCCAAATGTTATCAGTCTATTTCAGAATCATTTCATTATATTCTTACCTTTGTTTTCATTTATGCAATATAAACATCGTATACGGGCTACTGTGTGGCCAACTGAAAACCCCAGAGCACACTTCCCATTGCAGATAATGCATTGTTAATTGCTCGCTGATAAAACCTGAGTCACTGGCACCTGCATGCAGCAATCATAGCTGTAATTCATATGCAAGTCTAGCTGTTCAACAACTAGCAAAATAGCAACATTAACACTAAAATCAAATTCAATTGGGTTTATGTCACATTATAGTTTTGGGAAGAATGTGTATGTCCACTGAATGGGCCATTCTTCTTTTTATGTTTTGTTGAGCAGTACTTTAAATTGCAGAATTAAATGCTCAGAGCAGAAACCTTGTCAGTTACAGTGTCACTGAATCAAATGCTGTAAAGATGTAGTAGTCCTGCTGTTCTTTCTGTCAAAGCCTCCTGGCTATACTTCACATTTGGTGCCTTTATTTGTTCCTCTATTTCAATTCCACTAAATGAAACGTTGAGGGAGCAGCATGCGTTGTGGAACACAGAGAGTAAATATCAGGGCTGGACTTGGGCAGAGGTGGAAGTAAATCTCCATGTAAATGACTGATGTCCACATTTCTACAAATAAAATATTTTCTAATATGCACGAAAGCGGAGGGGGAGCATGGTGTACAACCGTCTTGTCAAAGCAGTGCTGATTCTGTCGCAGACGTGTCGTGTAGAACAGAGGGTTCTCATAAAAAGCACTTCACTCAATAATATACCTTTGCAATGAAACAGAATTTCCAGACCAAAATACCATCACTGTTTTCACTTTAGCAGCATGTAGGCATGTCTGTCTTGTGCTCTGGCTTACTGTCAAGGAAAAAAAAAAGGCACTACCAATTTCAGATACCCCCCCCCCCAAAAATCCTGAAAGCGACAAATTTCTAAAGCTGCTGAAGAAAAAATGTTATTTATTTGCCGATCCACTCCAATTATCTCCCCAAAGACAAAGAAACTCTTCAGCAAGCCTACATCTATCAATGGCCATTAGTCACAGTGGCCATATGAAACCTCCATGTTCAGTGGCACTTTGTTGACAAACAACAGCAGAAGAGGACTTTTGCCTTCATATCCTACTTAGGGGCTTCCTAGAAACACTCTGTGAGAGACAGAATACTAAGCCAAATGGACCTTTGGGCTGGTCTGGCAGGGCTCTTCTGACGTTCCTCCCGCTCTCCTGAATTGTCATGTACAAAACCCATTAGGCAGGGCCTAGGAGAGAGGGGTAAAAGGGGTAATTTGTACCAGGGCCCAGGGTCAGAAAGGGGGCCCAGGAGCCAAAGGAGGGGGGGCCAGAAAGTTCCTGGGATCTGACATTTTCCTATCTCACCTGAACTCATTGCCTTCGCATGATGCTAGGGAACACCCATGAGTATGCAGTGTTTACTGCTGCAAGCCATGCACACCAGGCCCAAGAATGCATCCATGACCTTCCTTAACACAGTATCAAATCTGGGAGGAAACTGACCTGCCTCATTAGCTCTTTGGCTTGTGGATCCCATAACCATGAAGGAGCAGCTCAGGGACCCAGCTGCAGGGCTACAGCTGCTGCAGAGGTTCATTTTGGTCCATTCTAGTGTGAACAACTAGCTATACAAATACAAAGATGCTAATTTTCTGCAATGGATTTTATATACTTCAGAGATTTTGGAGAGACTTAGGTGTGTGTTTGGTTTTCCATATTACTTTATCTAGCTGCCAGTGCCACATGGTTGGGTAGACCTGGGCTCTGCATCAAGAAGCCTAGTAGACCTGGGCTCCAAAGACTATTGTGGCTATTAACACCCCCGCTGCCCTATTTTGCCCCCTGTTCTGCCTGCCCCCACTGCCCCCTCCCCCTTTGGGAAGAGGCCCAAGAGAAACTTTGTACCCCCCCCCAATAAAATTCCTCTCATAGGCCCTGCCATTAGGCATAACATCATAGTCAACCCCAGAATCAAGTCGGCCATATGACACAGACCAGTTCTTGTTCTCTTACTGGAATGCATGCTTTCGCCTGTGTGTTCTACCCTACCCCATTTTCTTCTCCACCCAGCTTATCCTCTCCCATCACATTTTCCCCTCCCCTCCCCAACTTGCCCTTCCCTGTACCATTTTACTTTCCCTCACCTAGCTCATCCATTTGCCTCTCCAAATTCCACTCCCAGTATATTCTTCTCTACCCCTTGGGCTTCCTAGGGTTGGCTAGGCAATGGGCTCTCCATGAGTAGGTGGGTGGGAGCAGTTTCAATTCCATCTTCTCACAGCACAGTAATCCAAGACAGAAAGATTACTGCCTAGGAAGTATTGGTGTAAGTCCAAGGACAGCAGCGACATGTTGGGCCAGAAAAATGGGGATACAATCCCAGTGTGTGCTGCTGCTGTTGAGATTCACCCCCTCCTGCCCCCAAACTGCCCTTGCCTGCCATGGCTCCCCTCCTCAAACTGCCCACAACCTGCCCATGTCTGCACTGTACCTGTTCTGTACCACTGTTCTGTACCACTGTACCTGCACTGACCTGGAGACAGGGGTGAGCAGTGAGGTGGCTAAGTTTGCAGAGGACACCAAACTTTTCCGAGTGGTGAAGACCAGATGTGATTGTGAGGAGCTCCAGAAGGATCTCTCCAAATTGGCAGAATGGGCAGCAAAATGGCAGATGCATTTCAATGTAAGTAAGTGTAAAGTCATGCACATTGGGGCAAAAAATAAAAACTTCACATATAAGCTAATGGGTTCTGAGCTGCCTGTGACAGATCAGGAGAGAGATCTTGGGGTGGTGGTGGACAGGTCGATGAAAGTGTCAACTCAATGTGCGGCGGCAATAAAGAAGGCCAATTCTATGCTTGGGATCATTAGAAAAGGTAATGAGGACAAAACGGCTAATATTATAATGCCGTTGTACAAATCTATGGTAAGGCCACACCTGGAGTATTGTGTCCAGTTCTGGTCGCCGCATCTCAAAAAAGACATAGTGGAAATGGAAAAGGTGCAAAAGAGAGCGACTAAGATGATTACTGGGCTGGGGCACCTGCCTTATGAGGAAAGCCTATGGTGTTTGGGCCTCTTCAGCCTAGAAAAGAGACGCCTGAGGGGGGACATGATTGAGACATACAAAATTATGCAGGGGATGGACAGAGTGGATAGGGAGATGCTCTTTACACTCTCACATAACACCAGAACCAGGGGACATCCACTAAAATTGAGTGTTGGGAGAGTTAGAACAGACAAGAGAAAATATTTCTTTACTCAGCGTGTGGTTGGTCTGTGGAACTCCTCGCCGCAGGATGTGGTGACGGCATCTAGCCTGGATGCCTTTAAAAGGGGATTGGACAAGTTTCTGGAGGAAAAATCCATTATGGGTTACAAGCCATAACGTGTATGTGCAACTGTTACCAAAAAGGGCTGTTTTGTTTAGGGGAATTAGCATATTAGCCCTTTGGAAACTTTAGGATCGCAGGCTGGATAGCAAGACAGCGTAAAGCAAAGAAATCCCTTGTTTAGCTTAAAGAGGAGACTGGGAGAAAGATAACTTTCAATCAAAGATTATATTTTTTATTACAAAACACACAAAGGTAAACATAATACACATTTCTTGGTTCTAGTACTTGAAAAATGTACCTAGTTTTTATGGTGGTTGCATGTGCTATGTGTTTGGTGCATCCGAAAAGGAATTCAGAAACAGAAAGGTTGTAGGGAAGGATTTTAGGGGTTCCTTAATCTGCTAAACCCAGTTTGCTGACTAAAGATGGGGAAGAAGGGAGGAATAGATAGGGAAGAAGGGAAAGAGTTTTAGACGCAAGATATATTTACCTGTCCCGGGGAGCAGTTGGATGGGAAAGAGTCCTGGGAAGGACCACTCCCTTGGGAGGGCAGCCAGAGAGAGAGCATGTGCTCGGAGCCTCTCTCTTAAAGGGTTGTGGCTGACCTAGAATGACCCAGATGTGTCCTAGTGCTGGTCTAGATGCGCATGCTCAGTACACACAATGGTACACATGGAGTATGTAAGAAAGACATGATGAACCGGAAGTCAGCTTACCAGCCAGGCTGACCTTCTGGAGGAAGGAGGTAATTTGCATAAGGTGCTTAAGAGTGATAAAGCTACAACAAAAGAACAATAGACTTCTTCCTCTGGAGGTGCATGCTTGTTTTGCATAATCAGGAGACATTCTTTGACTGGAGGAGGGGATGTAATCACCGTGAGCTTTGCAAACTTGTGACTTCTACCAGGTTTTTGGAAATTGGGCTTGTTTGCTTGGCCTGTATGATATATTAGTCCATAATATATATAAAAAATCACAACTTGGAAGGGAAGAGGAGATTTTCATGTAACACAACCTCCTGATTTTAGAAATGTGCTATGTCAGAATGACAATGCAAGGGAGGGCACCAGGATGAGGTCTCTCGTTATCTGGTGTGCTCCCTGGGGCATTTGGTGGGCCGCTGTGAGATACAGGAAGCTGGACTAGATTGGCCTATGGCCTGATCCAGTGGGGCTGTTCTTATGTTCTTATGTTCCAGTGTGAGCTGGGTCTGTCTGGTGGATGCGCAGAGCCTCTAGCTGTTTGTGCCGATGGCTCCAACATGCAAGACAGCACCATAACATGTACGGTACCACTGTGGCCCTCGGCAGATCTACCATCAAAAATGTCTAAGAAGATTTGGCCATAAGTATCTTTGTGATTAAATGATATATTTTCCTTTGGCAATTTTTGAGGTTAGCCTCTTTAGATTTTTTGCTCCAGCAAACTGTCCAAATCACTGGCCTTCCCTTTCAGATATTCTGATTCTTTTTTCCTCAGCATGTGTGTTATAACTCAAATATGCATGCATTTTATTTACTGGCACTGTATTTACAAATGCTTTGTTGCTATACACTGTTGTGAGTTATATTGTATGGGATATGGGAGATTCTGTCATTCTGAAGGCAGAAAGGCTGTATATGAAACATTTACTCAATCAGAGTTTAACTAGTTCCACATAGTGTGTCAGGTTGTCTCCACTACATTCTTTCAGCATGATAGTGGCCTCTTAAGAGTACTCTTCAAATTTCATAGCAGAAGTAGAGACTCTGAGTCAACTGGATTCACCAAGAGGAAGTACTTATCATCCTCTTTCAAACCCAAAGGTACGAATCCTGGCCTACGGGAA
This sequence comes from Tiliqua scincoides, assembly GCF_035046505.1. NCBI lineage: Eukaryota > Metazoa > Chordata > Lepidosauria > Squamata > Scincidae > Tiliqua > Tiliqua scincoides. The sequence continues at coordinate 40,449,266 of NC_089822.1, forward strand.
ACCACTTAAGGGTCAAACTATGCTTGCTATTAAATGTGTGCATGCATGTCCAAACACACTATGTAGTTTATTAGTAGGTCTTTATCGACAACACGGATGACTGGATAAAGCAAGAAATATTGTAGGACGGGGATGCTGCATCATCCAGATGCAGAAGCCATTGTTGCTTTGTTGTTGTTTGTTTATTGCCTGAGCATCTTCCTCAATTTACTAGTAAACAAAAGACCTTGAAGCTCACTGATTTCCAAAAGCAGGAAATTCAAGTCACCGAGGTGATCCCAAATATCAGATCCCGTAGGTAAAACCTGGTTAAGGCGCACACACTATCTGCACAATCCTAACCCTTGGTTAGGCCAGTGCAAGTCCCTTGTGCCATCCCAGAAGTGTTGCAAAAGTGCCATAAGGCATTTCTGCGCCACCGCAGGAGTCCAGATTCTAAATCCGGCCTCTGCTGCACTGGCAGCAGGTAAGTCCATGCCAGCCAAATCAGGCTGACACGGGGGTTGGGGAGGGCGGGGGGAGGGCAGAATGGGGGGAGGTTCCAGGGCAGGGGAAGGGAGGGCAGCAGGCAGGCCAGTGGGTGGACCAGGCCCAGGAGAGGGAGGGACCAGGATCTGGCACTTAGACCAGATCCTAACACTCCTCTTGGGTGGCCTGGTCCTGCAAAAGGCTGCTTAGATCTGCACCACCTATTTCAGTGGCGCAGATCCAAGTAGCTCCACTGGGATGGCCACTGCATTAGTCAAGGTAAGGGGAATTAATTCTCCTTACTCCAAGTTGAGTTGCAACCCGGACCAACCCTGCTCTGGATACAGCGCAGGCCACTGTAGCCTGCCTGTTCCAGCACAAGTTAGGATTGGGCTGCCCATAAAACAGGATCTTGCATATACACCCTTTGCACATGTCAGGTCCAACATCTCTAACCACTAAGCACTGCATCCAGTTTGCCCTCAATCTATCCTTTACTTAGTACATCACAGAAAATGTGGATTTCACACAGCTAGAGACTGAAGTTAAAGGGCACCATATTCAGAATGTATGCAGAAGTGGTAATGCTCTGAACCAGAGGCAATCTAAAGATATTGTGTCATTAAATATAGTAGATTGCACTATATTTTTCTTTGGCTACAAAGTGCTCTTTAGAAAATGCTCTAAACAATTACACTTCATTTTGTGAAATAAAAATAGCATTTTGTATTTGGTTGCTACGATTTCTTTTAAAAGGAGGAACTCTTTAGTACATGAACAAACATCTTTGCATCTCAATTGATTATTCCTAAACTTTGTTTTCAAAAATCATTCTGAGTAACTCTGGAACAGAGAATTAAAAACACACATATACAATTGCCAGAAGTCTTCTGTGAGCCCACGTTTTGTATCTCAAAAGCCTGAAACACACATGAGTCAGAATTTATACTTTTTCAGGTGCTGCAAGTGCAGATTTAAGTTTTTGACTCTACTGTCTGATATCATTATGGCCTGAACATTGTGATAAAACATCAACTCTTAGAAAGCTGATATACACATTGGCCTGGACAATCTCTATGTTAAACTGTAACACTAATAAACCCACTGGGGATGCACATGAGATTTATAACCAATATAAGTCAGCGTTGTCAACTAGATAGAGCAGTGTTTCTCAAACTGTGGGTTGGGACTCACTAGTTGGGTCGCGAGTCAATTTCAGGTGGGTCCTCATTCATTTCAATACTTTATTTTTAATATATTAGACTTGATGCTACCATGGTATGTGACTGCATTTGGGCAAATGTCATGGGCCTGTACTTTTAACAACCTCTATGTATATTCTTTTAACAAAGATAGTAAATGGAATTTACTCCTGGGTAAGTGCAGGTAGGACTATAGGTAGGACTGCAGCCTAATCTTGTTAAAAAATTTTCCTGCTTGATGATGTCACTTCTGGTCGTAACATCACTTCCGGTGGGTCATGACAGTTTCTCATTCTTAAAAGTGGGTTCTAGTGCTAAATGTGTGAGAACCACTGAAATAGAGTGTTGTGATCTGGATCAGGGAAAGCTGGGCTCCAATTTTAGCTTACTCCTAAATTACTGGGTTATTTCAACAGGGATAAAATGATTAAAGTTTGAAGTATAACAGCTCAACATGACACACACACACCCATAGATACACCCCACCTAATACTACACACACACACACACACACACACACACACACAAATCAGTTAAATTTCTTCGAGTTTTTTCTTCTCCTGCCACTTCATGTAAAGATCTAGCTCATTTCATCACAAATGCCTGGAGTGCGTTGTCACAGTTAAACCAATGGAATAAAAATATCCCAGATAAATATAAAAAGTAGATTAGAGTGCAATTCTATACATGTTCCACTTAAATGCACCCTTTTTGTATCCAATAGATACCCCTTTCCTGTCTCTGGGACAGCATGATCCAGTGTTACCTTCTCCCCTCCTTCCAACCATCTACATCTGTTCCCATCCATCATCCATCTGCATGGATAAGACAGACTGGTACTTACACCTGTCTAGGCAAATGTCCCCATTTGCCTTCTGCTGAGGCTGATACCACTTCCCAACAAACAACCCAATCTTGAACTGCCCAGAACGCAGGGCTGCCGTAGCGCCAAAATGGCTACCGTGGCATCCTGAGCACAACCAGGCAGCCCACGGCAGCTCCTTGGGGGAAGGGGACTTTCATCCCCTCTCTCTGGGTAAGGGAAGTAACCCCACAAAGGGGCTATTCAATTCTGCAGCAGCTCTGGAGCCGGTGCAGAATCAGAGTTCCATGTTGGGCCGCATGGCCCAACATGGGGCTCAGGATCAGGTGTAGCTAAGTTTGACCAGTCCCAACCCCTTCCCAACCCATTTCCTCCCCCGCCACACTTCCCTCCCACCCTCTGCCCACCTTCCTCTTCACCTCCTCACTCACACCCTCACTCACCTCTCCTGGCAATTTGGGCTACCACCAGGAATCCTGGTGCTACTCAAACTACACTGACTACAATAGAAAGAAAATATTTCTTTACCCAGTGTGTTAGTCTGTGGAATGCTTTGCTACAGGATGTGGTGATGGCATCTGGCCTACATGCCTTTAAAAGGGAATTGGACAAATCTCTGGAGGAAAAGTCCATCACAGGTTACAAGTCATGATGGGTATGTGCAACCTCCTGATTTTAGCAGTAGGCTACCTAAGAATGCAAGATAAAAGGGAGGGCATGAGGATGCAGGTCTCTTGTTATCAGGTGTGCTCCCTGAGGCATCTGGTGGGTCACTATGAGATACAGAAAGCTGGACTAGATGGCCTTTTGGCCTGATCCAATGGGGCTCTTCCTATGTTCTTATGTACCCCAGTCTCAGTTACTATCAGTCTCAAAGCCTCATCTGTAAATCGGAACTGTAATAGCCTAAATCACAGGTATTTTGCCCCCCACAACTCATACAAATGCATGGCATCATAGCTTGAGTTCAAAGCAGCCACAATTTTATTTAATAACAACATAAAACTCTGTAGAGAGTTCTATCTTAGCCTACTAACTTCCACCCCTTTCTACAGTACAGGTACCTAACTCAGGGACAATATACTAGTTCTGAAGACGAAACAAATAGGGACAAGGAAAATTAAATGAAGTTGTCAGGATTACCATGAACCCTTGATTCAAGTAGTGTCATATGTATTATTTGAATGTGGGTATCATTTCTTCTTTGATAATCATGCGGTCTTTAATGCAGAACAAAATGGGGGCACAGTATCGCCATGGTGATATTGTGAGCCTTAACTCACACTTCACCCTTAAAATATCTTCTTGACAGATGACTTGATTTCAAATTCCCCCACAGTTGTGTAAAATAGAGTGTGCCATATAACTCAATTCAGCTGTAATCTGTGTAAAATTTACTTGAGCAGATTGACATAATTTATGTTCCCAGCTTAACCTAGAGTCAAGAAACAGCAGGTATGAGTCATCCACTATTTGACTGTGTGTGGTAATTCCCAAAACATAAGACATGATCCCAGAAGGAGTTTGTGCTTTTGATGTTGCTTTTTGACCTTACAGAGTGTAGAAAACTAAATCCTTTCTATAATACAGTGCATTTATCCAGACTTCTGAGCAAATTTTTTGGAGGCCCAGTTGGTGTTTGACAAGAAGACTGTATTTAGCTCAATACTGAAAAACTGCTGGAAAGCTCAGGGAGGAATCTCCATGTGCCTTATTTTACATGAATCTCTTTGGCTTGAGCCACACATGAAGGTGGCACCCTGTTGGCCACAGGTAGCCCTGTTTGTTTAAACTGGATCTGCCCCATTCACATATAAAGAACGGGAGGGAGTTGATACCCTCTCCCTTCCCACAGCAAATGGACCCTTCCACAGCTGATACAAAGGTACATTCTTACCTTTCTTTACTGGCCTTGTCCCCATTTGGCATACAGGATACCACAGCTGCTGTGCCAGCAGCCCTGCATCCTGCATGGTGGCCCGGGATAGGATTCAGCTGTGAAGTTAGTAATGAAAGTCGAAACCCAATCCAGTGCATTTCAGCACAGATTTGCAAATCTAATGCTGTCAGCTCAAAGAAGGTCTGGGCTCATTTGAATGTTTTAAGTTCTGTTGCTTGAGTCCAAGGACTTGAGTTATCTGCCTGGCTCTTCTGAGACTTGCTTTCGTGCAGGAACAGCTCAGCAGCACTTGCTCTTATCACTGTTTGCCCCAACAGTAGTCACTTACTAGAGTCACTCCATTGATGAATCAAGAGAGGAACATGACGATAGCGGCATCAGAATACGTTTTTGCATGTTTAAAGATGAAATTACAAACATCACATACATATGCAGAACCCTGAGATATTGACTAAGCAGATTAGTGGAGGAAAAGCTCCTTAGTAAAAGAACTCTTTTGGCAACAGATGTTGAAATGCTGCTGCAAAACCCACAGGGGTTAAAAACTTCTAAAAATAATTAATTCATAGAAGAGCTGTACCCTTTCCAAATCAAATTCCTCTCCAAAGGATTCATACTATGATTTATTTGGTCTTTGCACAGGAGGGAGTTGATGTTTGAATTTCTATCAGAAAAAACCCTCTGGGTTATTTGTATGTCACCTCCTTTCAACAATATTTCATAGTGTCATTTATCCACAGTTCCCAAATGGATTCAAGGATGGGGTCATTTATTTATTATATTTCTATCCTACTTATCCTCCACGGACCTCAGGTTGACATATGTGGCTCTTGCCTCCCCTTTTTATCCTCACAACAACACTGTGAAGTAGGTCAGGCTGAAAAACAAATGACTAGCCCAAGGCTACCCAGTGAGCTTCATGACTGAGCAGAAGCTAAGCAGGGTCAGGCCTGGTTAGTACTTGGATGGGAGACCGCCTGGGAATACTGGGTGCTGTAGGCTTATACCATAGTCTTTTGAGACTGAAGTTTGCCAACCAACCAGAGGCTTGAACAGTGGAGGATCCTCCATAGGGGCAAATGGCCAGGGCTTGGTTCCTCCAATAAAAAAGAAAAGGGAAGAAATAATGCATTTAAAGACTTGCTGGGCTGACAGATCTTGCAATCCAGCAATGTAAGCCCCGTTCTGGTGGCATGAAAGCTGCACAACCATTGTGTTTTGGAGCTACTTGCACAAATGGCCAGAGGACCTGCACACATGCTAGCAGCTCCCAGATGGTGGCAGCGCTGGGGGTTCACAAGTAGCCCCCCACTATAGCATGCAACATGCACTCCATTACTGGCACTGCATGCTATGAGCTGGAGGGGGGTTGGATGAGGCCATTCAATGCATTAAATTCACCAATTAAAGAGCTCTTTTTGACCCAGACTAGCAACTCCCATGACCAGACCCCTTTACAACAGTCTCCACAGTGCAAGGAAGGCCAATGGTTTTGGCCTTCTTTCTCAGCAGCAATTGACAGAATGTTTGGATAATTTCTCCTTCTCATGAAATTATCGAAACTTTCAGTCAATTGCTACTGAGGCTCAGTTGTGCGGCAATTTTCAGCCAATCACATAAATCCAGTTAGCAGAACATAGAGTACATTACAACAAAGAGCCTTGTGTAGGGCCAGACCTTCTCAAGATACCTTTTGGATACCAGTTCCTTTCGATTGGCTGACTCAGTGTAGGAACAAGTTGCCATATTAGGAAGAACAGGCACAACCCTAAAGAGCAGATTCCCCCCTCTCCCTTTGCAACAGGCCTGGTAGGAACCAGTCTGGCAGACACAGTTGGTGTAGAAAAGTAGGCATGGCCTAGTAGACTTTTATGTTCACATCTATCCTCACTGCCTTCTCCCTCCCACCAAGGAATTCAGATTTTATTCCCTTCCCTCCAAGGAGCTTCAAGTGCCAGATATATCATTCCCTCAAAACCCCTTTATCCTCTTAAAAACCCTGTGGTTGTGACTGGTCTGCATGATCTAGCTACATGTGAAGTGTTCAGCTGCACCTCCTGGAAGCCCAAAAGTCAAGTAGGTGATCTGTCTTCACAGACCTATAGAGGTAACTGGATTCTAAAATTGGATCTTTTAACCACTAGCCTTGATAGGCTACTCCTGCAGTTTTCAAACTCCCGGGAGTTTGAAAGCTGCAGTAGGTTCTGGCAGGGGGAAGGCAGCTGCGTGATACCCAGGATCCCCGGTTTAGCGGAAGCGGAGCACAATCGTTCCACTTTCACTTGTGAAGCTTTGGGGAGCCCTGCGAAAACCACGTAGGGCTCCCTGGACCCCCAGGAGGCTGCAGGAGGCTCTGGTAGGTGTATCCAAGCACCTGCAGCCCCCCTAAGTGGCACGATCCTAGGGATCCTAGAGATCGTGCCACTGCCTTCTCCCTGCCTCCTGGCTGCCCCCACCCCTTAAGGGGAAACAGGCCAGGGCCCACAGGCTGGGGCGTTGTGACGCCCCAGCCTGAAAAGCCCTGGGCTACTGTATCAGGGCCCAATCTACTCTAGGGCCCAATCCTAGCTAACTTTCCAGCACTGATGCAGCCCTGCTGATGGGGCATGTGATGCATCCTTGGGTGGGGTAGTCACAGAGGCCTCCTTAAGAGAACATTTGTTCCATTACCTCAGGGCTGCACTGTGACTGCATCAGTGCTGGAAAGCTGGGTAGGATTGGGACCTTAATTTGTTCCTTGAAACAGGAATCTTCTTTCTCTGAGTCAGAGGCACAAGTCTGACTGCTTTACAGGGACCTGAGGGAGAGGAAATGCAAGGCTGACAATTAGCTTAGATGAAATGTCATGGCCAAACCATGATTTGAATGCCATGAAGAGGCTTCAGGCTCACAAATATCTTTGTCCCTCTCCCTACTCCTCTCACATGTTCAAATTTCTTCCCTCACCTCCTAGTTCACAGGAAATATAGTTCATCATTATGTTCTAATCAAATGGACCATGGTTATCACAAACCACAGAGAATCAGTTCAAACCCTACAACTTTCAGACTATCATTGTCTAGCATTGCCCTCCTCTCCATGCCCAACTAATTTATTTTTCTTTCTCAAAAGCCTGCCCTTTCCCAAGTTTGGGCTCCTAGATTCTATTACTTTCTAGTTGATCTTACCCCAAGCTGACTTTCTAGCTGATGTGACACTCAGACTGCACTTATGGCCTTGTGAAAATTTTCATTTATAGAGCAATAATTGCATCATACAGATATCAGATTTTCCTGTGCATTTTGATATCGTAAAGCATAAATCATGGTAGTGATTCTATTACTGGTATTTCTTTAAGAACTGTGGGCCCAATCTTATCCAATTTTCCACCGCTGATGCAGCCATGCCAATGGGGCATGTACTGCTTCCTGGGGTGAGGGGGGTAGTCATGGAGGCCTCCCCAAGGTAAGGGAGCATTTATTCTCTTATCTTGGGGCTGTATTGTGGCTGCATTGGCACTGGAAAGTTGAATAGAATTGGGCCCTGTGCCAGTCATCTTCACCCACCTTACTGCATCTAATGACTGCTGCAGTTTACCAATGCAGGTGGCATCACCAATGGACACTAAACAAGACAGATTTGGCAGAGAAATACAGGAAAAACTTATAATTGTAGTCCCTAGTACCCAACATTCCTCTTATGTGCCAAATAAGAAATGTCAGTTGTTTTTAAGGTTCAACTGATTGTGGCTGTGAGGCATATTAATAAAAGTAGCTGCTTGTCTCGTCAAGACAGTATACCATTATCTGAGTGTATTTTTAATATAGCTCCCATAGAGAAAAGAATTAGAATTTGCTTTAAGAACCAGGAAAAATCTAGGATTGTGGGCAAGGAGGATGGTGTTACAGATATTATATTTTCCATTTGAGAAATTGTGTTTTTAAAAAAAGAGAGAGGCTATATTCCGTTTATATTCAGCCCCCCAACCTCTGCAGATTATGTTAGCCTGCAGCTCATTGAAATTCTGAGAGAAATTGCCTTTCTGGGTATTTCCTCTTAAAATGCTGTAAGATTGCTCATTCTCTTGATATTTTAGTGAACAACGAGATGATGGCAACATGAAGATTCTGCTTCTAGAAAGGCAAAGGATTCTATTTAACTTCTGTCAGGTTGTCCTAAAGGAATTCTGCATGATAATATTTATTTCTTCTGGGAGACATTCTAGATGTGAAAAGAAGGGGATTGGGCACTGGGCAATGATGCAGAGGCAGCTGTGAGCACAAGTACCATATTTTATTGCAGTTGCTAAAGTAACAGCATTTTTCCCCCTCCAGAATAGCCAAGAAGAGACATATAAAGCTGGTTCAACATACACATGTTGCACCCTTTCATTCTAGTATTTTTCAGATTGTTTTAATAAAAGCCCTGCTTTGTAAAATAAAATGTATTACTTCTCTATATATCAGTGTGTATATGAGAGGGTGACAAATCAGGCCACAGAGAATGAAGAGCTAACATGTGTCCTATTTACAGATTCCAAAGAGCAGCAATACTGCCCATATTCTTTCATTCTATTCTTTTTTTAATTCTTCATTCTACTTCGTAGAGGTGTGAAACACCAGAGGAGTAGCCATATTAGTAGGGAGCAGGCAAATCACAAATGTTTGGTTCACACAAGCACATGCATCTTGATTTCTCTGTACCTGGTTACCCTATACTTGATTGACTATCAGCTGAATGTGTGAACTCTGCTGAAAAGTTTTGTATAGGGAAATGTGAGTTAATATGAAAGCTTGATATGGAGTTTTAGATCTGTGATGGCCCGTTCACACCTGCAGGCCTAATAGTCCAATATGGTGTAGCCGGGCCAGCCTATCCATGAGAACTGACTGAAGCAGTTGTTTCAGGCAGCAGATTGGTGGGAGGTCCCTATTTCCATGTGTTCACTTGCTTCAACCATTCCTCCTCATCTTCTACCTACTCAATTAAAAATGGAAGAATGGGACAGAGTTAAAGATGGGGAGGAGTGGTGGATGGTAACACCCATCATTTTTCTCTCCTCCCCACTTCCTGCTCTGCTCTATCCCCCTTTCCATTGCAATACGGGAAGTGGGAGGAGCAGAGGCTAGCACATCACCATACAAGGGGTAGCAACATTTAGCAAACCACCTCAGATACCAGGAAGACTTGAGTTTGCCCTATGATATAGTGTAGTGTTAAGAGACTGAGGGCCCAATCCTATCCAACTTTTCAGCACCTGTGCAACCGCAATGCAGCCCCGAGGTAAGGGAACAAACGTTCCCCATACCTTGAGGAGGCCTCTGTGACTGCCTCTCCACCACAGATTGCAGTGCACACCCCACTGGTACAGCTGCATCGGCACTGAAAAATTGGATAGGATTGGGCTGTGAGTTGTGAATCGGAACTTCCCACTGTGTATCTCACCACTGCCATTAATTCATCATTAGGTGGCCTTAGGCAAGCAACTCTCTCCCAGCTTCAGTCTTCCCCATGAGCAACATGGGGATAATAATCTGCTTTCCTTACAGGGCTGTTGCAAATACTGCATCAAGTTAATACATGCAAAGTGCTTTGAACATTCAAAAGCATTATATAAATGTTTAGCAGTAGCAGAAGCATGAATCCAGATAATACTGTAGCACTTTACAGGCATATCAAGTCCTTACCAGGTGAAACAAACCTAACATCCTCTTCCTGCATTATGCGAGTGATATGGGAACTGCTTAGCTGCCGGTGCTGCCAGGGTGATATGAAAAGCCCTCAGGATGTGCAAGGAGCTGCAGTGGAAAGGAGGCATACTATAGTAACTCTCAAACATAAGAATGTAGTCTACAGGTTTGACAAATTGAGTTTTTGCCTGCAATAAGCCAATGAACCCAGCATATGTTCTCTCTCTCTCTCTCTCTCTCTCTCTCTCTCTGGTTCAACTTGTCCTGGAGGTGAGCATCACAAAAGTGTTAAAATTCAATGGCACATGGAAGTGAATGGCTGAAATATCAGTCTGTATTCACTGTAACTTGTATGACACACAAATTTAGGGTGCAGCCTCAGTCTGTACACATAAGGAGAAAATAAGTACTTTATATGTACAATTGGGGCATACAAAACATGTTTAATATATAAGATTAGGCTATGAGAAACTAAAGGAAAAATCCAGAACATACCTTGATTCTTCAGAGCAGGTAAGAAATCTATTGGGGATACATTGTCTGCCTGCCCACTCTCATTCTTCCATAAGAACATAAGAACAGCCCCGCTGGATCAAGCCATAGGCCCATCTACTCCAGCTTCCTATATCTCACAGTGGCTCACCAAATGCCCCAGGGAGCACACCAGATAGCAAGAGACCTCATCCTGGTGCCCTCCCTTGCATCTGACACACCCCATTTCTAAAATCAGGAGGTTGCACATACGCAACATGTCTTGTAACCGTAATGGATTTTTCCTCCAGAAATTTGTCCAATTCGCTTTTAAAGGCATTTAGGCCAGATGAGATCACCACATTCCTTACTACATTGGCCAGATCACGATGATACCATACCTTTGTTATTGCAACATGTACCATATTCTAAATCGCAATAGCATGTTTTATAAGGCAGGTTCTCAGTGGAAAACATTGAGTAGTGGTAGCAGTACTGGAAGTAATGTTCATGTTGCTGCTGTTATAGCTGTTTTATTTTGTTTTGAACCTCATGCCTCCAAGTGCCTGTAGTGACCTACTCACAGAATGATTAACATGCTGTTTCCTTACATTCAGCAAATCAAGACTGATTTGTTAACTACAAAATGTGTGGAGCTTTTCCTTCTCCTTTTCCTGTTCGCTGTCAATTACAATATGCTGAATCATGTCCTTATGAGTTTTCAGATCTGTTTTGTAGGCCCTACAGTTTTTCCTTACATGTCTGCAAGCTTTTTCCTTTAATTATCCCTACATTGTTGTTTTTGGCCAGGCTGCACTTTCCATCTTGAAATGTTTACCTTCCAAAGAGGCCTCTCTCCTTCTTATCTTCATTGGCTTATTGATATTTCCTATTCCAACAACTGTCTTCCTCCCCAAACGCTGTGTAGGAACATTCCCTTCTAGCCAGCCATATCCTCACCTTCACAGCTCACTTCTTTCTCTGTTTCTCTCCCTCTTTTTGAGTAACAAGCTATTTCCTTTCTCATTTCCTCTCTTAGAAGATGTTTTTGGACTCGTTCCCAAAAATCTCTGACATGAAATTATGCCCATTCTGCTCCTGTAGTTCCAACGGGCAGCTTTCCAGAGGAGTTTGCTCAGCTTGGGCCTTTGAGCCAGAAATTTGTGTGCAGTTCTAGTTCTGTAAATCATTATTTGCATGCATTCCTGGCTGGTGGTGTTTGTCCCCACCAGTGCCCAGCTCGAGAAGGCGCCTGTTTCACTATACAGTACTATGAAATCTTGAAGTTCCTTCATTTTTTCCCCCTTTATTATGAATGAAAAAACTCTGACTGAGAGGAGCAGAATGCTGAGTCGGTTATATTTCTTTACCCATCTAAAACCCATTTCAGTTTACTGTGTGATAGGTATTATTACCTTCATATCTTTAACAAAGTTAAAGATCAAATCAAAATCAGCTTAACCATTCTAGTCAAAACAAGCAAAGCCTGTCAAGGGGAAAGAACACCAGGCTGACTGTTGGAAATGCAGTTTGGGAGGAGAAAACACATTGACTAGGGTGGGGAATAAATTAATTAAACAGTTCAGTTCTGGATTGATTGTTATGTAACAATGGTTACATCTAAAACTATAAGGTATAAAACTAAAGCTGAACTCCTATACACACTTTCCTGTGAGTAAGTCCTATTGAATAGAGTGGGACGTGTTTTGAGTAGACATGCATCAGGGACACACAGTGTGGGGGCAGCAGGTGAGACAGAACCCCCCCCCCATTGTAATCCATGGAAAAGCACCGCAGCTGCTCCACCTGAGGAGGCTCTCCTTACACCCAAGAAAGCAAGTGCAAGGAGAGCCTCCTCAGGTGTAAGCAGGCAGAGCAGCTGCAGTGCTTTCCCATTGACTATGATGGGGCAGTTCTGCTTCACTTGCTGCCCCCGCACCTCACGTCCCTGACATGCATAGTTGCTGTAAGGCTGTATTCGTGGTTTTCAAACTCTCCAGGAGTCCTTGCTCTAAATCCTCCGCTCTCCACTCTAAGTCCTTGCAGGGGTGGTGGGGAGGCAGCAGGGGTGGGGGGAAGGTAGCGGCACGATCCCCAGGACCACGCCGCTCAGGGGGCTGCAGGGCCTTGGCTGCACTGACCTGAGCCTCCTGCAGCCTCCTGGGGGTGTGGGGAGCCCTGCACCACTGTCTGCAGGGCTCCCTGCAGCTTCAAAAGTAAAAGTGGAGCAATTGCGCTCCACTTCCAGTTTTACTGCAGCCCCCTGAGCGGCACGATCCTGGGGATTGCACCGCTGCCTCCTCCCTGCCTCCAGGCTGCCCCCATCCTTTAAGGGGGCAGAGAACAGGGCCCAGTCTGAAAAGACCTGCTGTAATCTTATACACACTTTCCTGGGAATCGGTCTCAGTGAAATAAATAATAATAATACTGTAAATAATAATAAACTTTATTTATATCCCACCCTTCTCCCAAAAGGGACCCAGACTTCTGAGCAGACAAGTATAAGATTGTGATGCTAATAACAAAACTAGATAGGTCATCTGACATAGCAACAATGTATAGGTTTGGACATATGAGCCCGCAGTGGCTCTGTGGGCTGATATCATATTATCCACCCAACAATACTGTGTGTATTCAGTTCAAGAGAGAGACAGTGCACCCAAGGCCATGTTACGGCTCACTTCATGGTAGAATAGGGATTTGAATTCAGGCTTTCCAATCTAAATAATTATTTAAGCATAGCAAGGTGTGCAAATTGGTTCCTCTGTTTCCGTTTCTTCCTATTACAGGGTCAATCAGGGCTGACATCAGAGGTCAGCCAGGTCAGGCACATTGCTCCCAAGCAGGGCCACTGTTAGGATGTGTGGGGCCCTTCAATGGGCGGTCCTTGCAGGGGGCCCTCACTGCACAGTTCTCGTGGGACCCTCCTTGCTGCAGGCCCTGCCACTTACCCAAACTGAATGGCTGGAGGCAGGCTTGGTATTGGGTGCCATGGCACCCAGAAGTAGGTTGGCAGGGATGCACTGATGTTGATGCGTCACCGCCTACTGCTTCCAAAGTAGTCCAATTTGGGGCCAACTGGAAGCAGTGGTGGGTGGGAAGGGCTCTGTCAGAGCTCTGCTTGCCACAACAGTCTCTGAATGGAGGCGTACCTCCATGAGTGGTGCCGGCTGTTGCTGCAGGCAGCCTCTTCCCACTGCAGCACAGGCCCCCACCAGACACAGGGCCAATTGGGCAAAATTACCCAAATTACCCAAATTGCCTTAAAGCTGGCCCTGCTCCCAAGAGCCAAACCAGCCAACCCCTGGGTCTCCCTATGCAGAAGACAGCAAGTGCAGCATAAGTCATTCAACAGAGTAGCATCCACCACTGCTGCCTTCTCCCAGCACCACCACCCCATCCATGATTATTGTAGGCTTCTTCAGAGGCCCTGAATAGATCTGGGGAAGAGAGTGGAGTGATTTTGGAGAATGCTCTTTCTCACTGCTGCTGGGATGCAGCAGTTGCAATATCTTCCAGTTGTTCCAGGAGGGTGCAGGTGGGAGTCCAAGCACAAACTGGCAAGGCTTGACTTGGCCTTGGTCCCCAGATTTAGGTACTGTATTGGAATTGCGGAAGATATTACCGAGGAGATAGGGTGTGGTGTCCACAGTGCCCCTTGCTCTGAGTAAATGCAGGATTAAAGCCCGGGTGGTAGCTGGAGGTGTGCTGCACAGCTGCAGCCACTAGAGCAGGGATGCTCAAACTTTCAACTTTAGGGATGCTGGACCTTTAACAAGTGTATAGAAGAGAGAATTTCAGCAGGTGCAGCTTGTCATCTGTGGGATGACAAGTTGCACCTGCTGCAATTCTCTCTTCTATATACTTGTTAAAGGTCCAGCATCCCTAAAGTTGAAAGTTTGAGCACCTCTGCACTAGAGCATAAGGAGATCCCTGAGGGAGCACCTGAGGTAGAAAGGGTTTGGTGGGTGATAGAAGGAGTGCAGGTTGGAGAGGAGACTAACTTGGCTTATTGAATTAGGAATCAGACTGGATTCCCAATTGTGGATTGTGACTGAACTTTGGCTTTGGACTTTGATTTGGATACCCTGATGGATTGGACTGACCTACCTGGAACCTGACTTTGGACTGTAAATTGGCTTATTGGCAACTCTGATTGATTGGACTAGTTTACAAGGCCCAGTGGATTGGGATTTGGCAAAACAGGTACTGGGACCAAGCCAGCTCTTCCACTTGGCTCTGCTCACTGATACTGCTAACAGGTACTAGTACTAGGGGACATTTTCAAGATGCCTTAATCTACCTGCACAAACAATTATGTGTTCAAGAATCACTAACCCACATAGCAAATGACTGAGGTCTTCTTTTTTTCCCTTTCATCTTTGCTCATTTTGTTTATTACATTCACGCATTACACTTATCTTATGTTAGTGTGGGAGGTTATTGGGATAATAATTACATCGCCTCAGGCATTTTAACCCCTCCTCCCACACAAGAGTCTGACTGTACAAGAAAGTGTATGTTTTTTTAAATCAAACTTTTAAAAAAAATTGTACTCAAAGAAATCAAACCTGAACAAACTTTGACTCATTAAATGCAACACCAGCTATAGTGAGGAATCTGCAATACTGAGGAAAAGCTATGAAAACAATGAAAAAACATTTAAGAGGACACATCTGTTTTCCTGAGTGGGTCTGATACAGATGTTAGCGTCCCATATCCTGTAAGGACTTTTTCTTCACAGAATAATGCAAAAAGAATGTGTAGGCATGACTACACTGAAATTCCTGACTAGTGAAACTGCCAGAGTTTCTGAGGAAGAGTAGAGCAGTCCCTCAATTAAAGAAATCTTCATTGATTAGTCTGTGCAATTGGATCAATTAGGGCACAATCCTAACCAACTTTCCAGCACCGAGATAAAGGAAAAAACATTCCCTTGCCTTGAGGAGACCTCTGTGATTGCTACCCAACTGAAGGATGCAGCACATGCCCCATTGGCACAGCTGTGTCAGTGCTGGAAAACTGATTAAGATTTGGGCCTTAATTAACTGAGTAAGCAATTAAGGGCGTAATCCTAACCCCATATGTTAGTGCTTTCCAGCACTGGCATAGTGCTGCCAATGGGACATGTGCTGCATCCTGCAGTTGGGTGTCACTTACAGAGGCCTCCTCAAAGTAAGGGAATGTTTGTTCCCTTACCTCAGAGCTGCATTGCCCTTATGTCAGTGCTGGAAAGCACTGACATAAGGGGTTAGGATTGCGCCCTAACAGTGCAATCCTGTGCATGACTACTCAGAAGTAAGTCCCATTGTGTTTAATGAAATTTACTCCAAGATAAGTGTGTACTGTATAGGACTATGTTTTGCCAAATTCCCAGTCCAAGCTTTGCCTAGTGAACATATGCTCTTTAAGCATAAGCTAATTTTAAGCTAATTAAACTCCCCTGTGTTCCCCAACAATAACCCTAGTTCTGCACTGCAGCCCTCCTGAACTCCACCACTAGCGTAGCTCGCCTATTCAACCTGCAGAGGTCCTCCTTCCTCCCCTCCCCTGCCAGCAGCTTCTCCACCACAGCAACAACTTGGTCTGCAGTATGTCTTGGGAGTGGCAACCACACACCAAACTCCAGTGTCCCCAGCAGTCTTTATTCCAGCAGTCCTCAGAAGTCCATTCGCTCATCTGTCCATTCGTCAGTTAGTCCATTGGTCGGTCAGCAGGTCCAGTAGTCCATCAGCCAGTCCATTAGTTTTTCAGTTCATTAATCCATCAGTTTCATCCTCACTCCTCCAAGCTTCTTCCTTCCACACCCACCCAACTCTCCCTTCTTTAGGTGCTGCCTTTATCCCTTAATGGCCTGGTTGCCTCTAGTGGCTGCAGCCCTTGCAGCATACCCACTGCTGGTTATAGCCCTAAGGTTAACTCTCTGCTCTCCTCCCAAAGCAAGGGGCCACTGCTGACACCACACCCTTGCACATTTCCATTACAGACAGCAGCCTAAAACTGTATAGTTTTGCATATGGAAAAAAACAATTGCTCTAAAGCAGTGGTTCCTAATCTGTGGTCTGTGAGACCCTGAGAAGTTCCTGAGGGGAAAAAAAGAACACCTTCTGTCGCTTCCAGTGCCTCGCCAAACGAGCACTCCCCCACAGACCATGGAAATGTCAGCTGTGACTTTGGGCTTCCTCTGTCTTCTCTGGTAGTCCATGGAATGTGCTTGCTCAGAAGATGCTTCTCCAGAGACCATTAGAGAGCGTAGAGAACAGACCGCCCACAACTGCAGCTGGGTCTTCTACTGTGTGCAACTGCAACTGGCTGTCTCACTGTGTGCTCCCCATGAACTACCAAATTTAGTTGTATTTTTAATGTGCAGAGCATGGGGGTGGGGTTACTTATGGTCCACAATTCCAATTTTTGCCTCAGTGGTTGGGAATCCCTGCTCTAAAGATAAGTGCTTGCTTTCTTCATTTTTGGATGATGCGTGAAAGTGTGATAGTGGGAGCATTTCCCCTTTCACAAATAGGAAGGAATGCCTCTTTTGAGATGGTACTTGCTATCTGCACTTTTTATCAACTTTTTCAAAAATAATTTTTCAAGGAAAATTAAGATCAGTAAATCAAAGAAACCTTTTTAGTTTATCAAAATGTTTCAAACCAACTGATCTCACCAGTGCATTGGCTAAATTTTGCTGCTTGAGAGATGCACGTGTCTTTTTAACAGATGCAGACTGAGCAAGGGACCTTTTGAAAAAATACCCTTGTTCCAAATTTGTACTAGACATGAATTTACATCTTCAGAAGAAGATGGTAGATAACAGCCATAGTGAGCAGAATCAAAAGTAGAGGCTTTATATTACTTGGAAGCTAACATGTGACCATGAAATAGAGGAATTTGTCTGCCCGCTCCGCTTGGTTTCTATAAGTATTTTATTTATTCAGTGCAGTGCAGTGCAGTAGAGTGTTTGACTGGGATGAGGGAAACCTGAGTTCAGCTCCCCATTCAGGCATGATGTAAACTGTAGACTTGGACCAGCTAGTCTGTCTCTCTACTGGACCTGGTTCATAAAGCTGTGAAGATAACTTGGGGATAACCTCCTTTCATGCCATTCTGAGCTGCTTTGAAGGAGAGTGAGGTACAAATGAAAAAGACAGAAACTTTCACAAGGGTGCAAGCTGATGACTTGGGATCGAAAGATGATGCTTGTTGTCACACCACAAAGCATTACTGGGAGCCACTGGAGGCCTCTTCGGGTTGCTCACAGCCTGCAATCCACTCCTTTGGCCTTTGTGGGCCCCAGAAGCAACTTCCAGTGTCCTTCTGCGACTTCCAGTGTCCTTCTGCAAGGCATTCTGGGGCCCATGGAGGCCAATGGAGTGGGTCACAGGCCCAATGCAACTTGGACCTCCAGTGGCTCCCAGTAATGCTTTGTGGCATGACAGTGAGCATCAGGTTGTGACCAAGCACAGAGAACAACATGAGTCATGGCAGTATAAAGTTTGAGAACCAGTGTACTAAAGAAATAGCTAATCCACAAACAGAAAGGTAATCCTTAATATTTGCTTTTTATTCCCTCTCACCACATCAGAAGCAAAATAGCCTCCAAGCCTCTCCTCCCCCCCCCCAAAAAAAAAAGCAAAAGCAGCTGCAAGTGCAGAGTAGCTGGGGCCTCCGGAACCTGGGACAGTGACATTGTGATGTCATGCAGTGTCGTGACATCAATTCTAGGTTCTCCCGGAAAAGGAGCATGCAATGGTGTAATCTACCCATAGTGATTGCACCGCCACCACCTTTTAATGTTTTGGCAACTTCCAGCTCGGTAAACTGCCAAAACACTAAGATGTGGTGGCGGCACAAGGAATGAGGAGGCAAGGAAGGAGGAGGAAGGGGAGGCCACTACCCCTTCCTCCTTCTCCTTTGCATCCCGCTTCCTCAAGCTGCCACCACCTCTTTGTGTGCCTAAGTGATCCCCAATTGGAATCAAAACACTAAGAGGTGGCAACCATCATCTTGGTTGGGAGGAGGAAAGGGAAGTAGGGTGAACTGGCTGCTGCCCCTTCCTCCTTTGCATCCCCCTTCCTTGAGCTGCCACCACCTCTTTGTGATCCCCAATTAGTATCAAAACACTAAGAGGCGGCAACCATCATCTTGGCTTGGCCTCACATAGTACCCCCTCGTGTGATGGTCCAGCATGGCACCCGGTGTATACTGCCCCCTACTTGCTGTGCTACTGACTTGCAGCCTTGTGAACTGAAATTTGTCCTCATCTATTACAATTGACCCCCTACTGATTAATCAATTAAGAATTTTTTTATTAATCTATGAAGAGAACTTGCAGCCCCAATAATAATGTCATTTGGTAAATGTCACAAAGTCAGTACAATCATTGGATTCTTCATAACTACATGACTCTTTCTCATGCAAATTTTTTTGCAATTTTGGACCAGAACTTCTGCAGTTGTTGACTATTCCCATTTTACAGGTGAGGAACCGAGGCTAATTGAGAGTGATTTGTCCAAGGCTACTCAGTGAGATAATGGCTGATTTTAACCCAGACCTGGGTCTATACTCAACATACTTGCACCTTTTCAACGGAGATCTGTGTGGAAAAGTTTATTTCCACTTACACTGCTAATGTGGACATAGAATTACATCCACATCATTCAAGCCCCATTCAATTGGCAGGATGTCTATTTAGAACATGTATTATACAGCTTGAGCTGAATCAGAGCCACTCTCTGCTCATGCACAATTGTTTTTATTTTTGCAACTTGAACATTTAAAGAAAAAGTTATTGAGAGCTCCAGGATTATTATTACTACCGAACATTCTATAAAAATAGAGCCTGATTATATCAAGAGGCATGAGAGGTGGAGAGTAAATGAAACACCAACTCCCTAGGGTCTAGATAGTAGAAGGGAAAAGCCCTAAACCAATCTATCACCCACGACAACATATATCCACATGCTATAAAATAGGGGACAAAAATTCATTCATAGATAAATATAGATCTAGCGTCTCTTCCCAGCACAGAATGTGGGCGGTTCTATAACAGCTCTAGACCTGTTCAATACCTGATTGAAATAACCTGAAAAGTAGATACATTCTGAGGACTCCAGACTGTTCAGTGAAAGTCCGTTTGTTTTATATGAGACACACAATCTGTCTCATTCCAACCTGTATTTCTGGGTCACTGGAGACATTTAAACTGCACTTATAATTAACAGCTATTTTTAAACAGTGAAAAAAATAGAGCACTGGTAAGGTACAAAAGCATTAAAATTGCCCCAGTTTTGCTTTTCAATAGGACACACTACTGCAATATGCTTCAAGATCAAAGAGAGCTCAGTAGAAAGAGACAGGCTGATCAGTAGGGATAAATAGTTCCCATTATGATGGTGTAAGAATAGGTTTCTTTCAATTGAAACAATTTAATAACCACATTCATTACATTGGTGTCCACTTGTGTTTTGTTTTTTTTAATTTGAGCAATTTTTGCATAACTGGGGAGCAAGTACAATTGAGCTTATTCTCTAGAAATTAAGATGTGCAAGGTCTGACATTTGGAAATTAAACCCTAATAGCCTGCAAGGCTGTTTTCCTGAGATTTTCCCCTGGATATGGCCTGATCTGCCTACCACTAATTGTGTCAAATGCGAAATGATTCTCAAGAATATACTCCCCCAAAGTTCAATATTTTATTTCAAATTAGTTAAGGTTACGCCAGAATAATGAGAGCAGAACTTTGTTTGGGAGTAGCATGACAAAAGTATGCTACAAAAGCAGAAGTTACTAAACAACAGTGCCCCTTGTAAACTTTCCTATCAGGGAGGCTGGGGAAGAGAAGAACTGGAACTGATTTCTAACAGTCCTGCTAAGCAAAACAACCAAGCAGTGTCACCAGGGTGACATTTTCAGCAAGCATTTTTTTTTTCCTAGAACAAGAGAGTCATTGAGAGATTTCTTTCTTCTTCCAATGCTGACTTCAGCTGCAGACACCTATGTATTAGAAAAGAGTCGAAATCTTTGCCAACCAGCTTGGCTGAGAATGATTTAAATTTGTAAGTTCTCCACTGCATTGTAAGGCAATATACAAAAACGTGCTGCCGTTTTGCATGGGAAGCTGTGCAAATACTAAGAGGCAGGGTACACAAATGACTTGAGAAGAACTGAAAGAATCTAGCTCATGACCCATCCAATCTCCCCTTCCTATCCCTTTAACAGCAGATGAAACATCCACTAGAACATTTGCAAAAAGTGTTGCCCAGCAAACATTGAATCCTCTCTTGTTTTTTTCTAATGCTGCCAAAACCAGCCAAGGGTAAAGAACTGTTGAAGCATGGATTGGGTGGCAACTTCATAATAGTCCTCCTTCCTCCCCCTTTCTTTTTTACAAGACAAAGTGTACAAACTGTGAAGTTACCCTTGGTTCTCAATGAACACTTTTAAATGGATGCCTTTTCCAGAAGCAATCCTACTTCTCTGCTTACCTTTTTCTCTCAGATGGGATTTGAAAGATAAAATCATACGTGGATTCAGTGCAGAAAAGGAAACAACCTTAACAGATCAAATAATGGATTCGATAAAGCTGTAGAAGACATTGTTTTTTAATAAAAACTTGCCCAGTCCAAGTCAATGAAGGTATCTGTTTCATTTCATTTTTCATCTAATATTTATTATCCACTTTTCTTTTCCAAAGACAATCCGAAGTGTATAACAATACAGACAAAAAATAATCAGTCCAACCATATCAACCCAACAACCAATACCATAACTATAAAGACATGTATAACAATCAATGATAATAAGTGAATTAATTTTAACAAATTAAGGGCACAATCCTAACTCCTTATGTCAGTGCTTTCCAGCACTTTCCAGCACTGACAGAAGGGCAATGCAGCTCCAAGGTAAGGGAACCAACATGCCCTTACTTTGAGGAGGCCTCCGTGAGTGACACCCAACTGAAGGATGCAGCACATGTCCCTTTTGGCACCGCTCTGCCAGTGCTGGAAAGTACTGACATGTGACAGTATTCCATATCCATTGCTGGTGCCTGCTGTACCCACCAGATCTGGTATGGGACAAGCGGGGGTGGGGAGAAACCGGGTGGGGAAGGGGAGGAATGGTGTCAAGGAGGCAGCAGGAGGGTTAGATCTGGTGGCAATGGTGCCCATTGGAGCCTATCTCCTCTTTTTGAGCTTCCCGACCCCTTTCTGCTCTTTGGACTTGTACCAGCTACAGAGCTGCTGCAGGTCCGAGGAGACACACTGCAGAGTGGGAGGCTTACAGAAGGTTAAAGGGAAAATTCCACTTTCCCCTCCAAAGCCTCCCAATCCGTCAAGCCAACAACTCTGCTGGATGTGCCCCCTGCAGGATATATCACACTCATTTTTGGTGCAACTGCATTGGGGTGGGGTGGGAGAATAGACCTGGATTCTCACAAGAACAATGGATTAAAAGAAGCATAAATTACATAAATATAAGAGTAAAAACAAATATATAAGCAGCAATATTAGCAGACAAATATTAATATTAAGAATATTTATAAATGCCACAGAAATAGAGAATTAACACTCCATATAGTTAACATCTCACTCATGCCTCATAAGTGATATGTGAGAGAAATAAATAAACACATTGGGACTCTGGATAGCCTGAATGCCCCCCCACACACACACACATCCCACCATTCTCATATGGTTCATCATCTCCCTTCACTCACAAGGGACAACCTCCTCTAATACAAGACATACAAAGAACCCACAATCGTCTTGAGAAGTCAACATAAAAGGGAGTGATGTCCTTGCATTACACCCAATATTACAACAAAAGTTCCTGCCTCCTATTTGGTGCTGACCTGACAGCAGTGGTCCATGCAGTGGTCTCAGAAGAATATAGCCCCTCCCCAGAAGTCACACCAGAGCATTCGCTAGGTTTGCTAATGCATGGGGAGGGACGTCCTATTTAACGCTGATCTGCTTGCTGGTTTGATGCTGTTAGTTTTAACTGTATAAATGCAGATTTTTGAAAACATAGCTGAGCTGAAAATAGAAAATTATACAGATTTTATATCTCATAAACTGTTGTGTGTGCCACCCTACACACACACATATACACATACACTCGTTCGCTCACATACATGCACACGCAAGATTATTTTAGTTGTTTAGACACAGCACAAGGCTAATTAAAATAAAGTATGCCAGCTTTGTTTTTTGTTCAGTAAGTTGTTTCCAGCCCTAGAGCTCAAATAACAGTGCAACAGCAGCATGAAATCTGGTTATAATAGCCTGAGACCACATTTCCTGAAACTAAAACATAGGAGATAATAGTGCGAAGGTACAAATTAAATGCAAATAAAACAGATTCTCCATTGTTGCTAATCCCTGGATTGGATTTCAGTGAGGAAATTAGCTGCAATGTTTAACCTCTTTGTGCAGAACCCATTGACATGTTCTCACTTATACTTTCAGAGTTTACCCAGAAATTATTGCAGAATTTGGGAAAGCCACCTGTCAACTTTGAAGGAAGTGATTAGAGTAAATGAGTTAGGTTAAAGTCATGAGTTAGGTTAAAGTCATGAGCAGGTTTTGAAAGTGTTACAGACCCCCCCCCCCCCAAAAAAAAAAACTAAGAAAACTGGTTGCTATGTAAACATACTTGTTTGTGTGGTTTCCACCCTCCCTCTCACTTTTCAAAATCTAGAACAGATCCAACTCAGGACCCCTTGGTGCCTGTGGCAAAAAATGCAAATCCTCCCCCTCACCAGTAATGTGTACAAATCATCCCCAGACTGTCACACAAATTCATATGTTACTGTGACAAAGTGCACTATTGGACATTGCATTCAGTCTCCATCCCCATATCACACAAAGGGCCAGTTCAAGTGATATGTTACTGTCTAAATCAACTTCATCCACTTATGGCCATGCATGTGCTATGAGTGCGCAAACCATGTTCTTGCTCATCGTGCAGAGTCATATAGTGCCAGCATTATTATTATTATTATTATTATTATTATTATTAAAGAATAGTTGCCCCAGAACTTAAGTCTCTGGAAATAGAGTGCTGATCCATTGCATCACGTTGCACCTGAGCTTGCAAGTACTGTGATTGTGCTGAAGCCCCATTGCTTTTAATCATAGACCTGATGCAACTTCTGACTTCACAAGCCCTACAGGGAAATTACTGAGGAACAGCAGAGATTATCCCTGCAAATAGGATGCGTTCCAGACTACCCAGTTTGCTCACAATGATAACCATGCCCACTCATTAACCATCATTTTTAAAATGCAGACTCTGGCACTGGACACATTGCAACCACTAGCTGGTCCTTGAAAAGTAAGACCATGGCTAGTATAGTTTGGACTGAGATGACCAGCTTACAGACCAATCCTGTAATGTGGATGGATATGTGAATGGATCTAGCTATCTCCATTGCCCAAAACCCACCACCATCCTGTGAACCGCTAGCAATGACAAAGCAGCCAGGAAGCGCCATATTACCAGTGGTGGGCCACAGATTGCCTGTTGGAGCAGGAAAAGTGGCAGAGGGGGTGTTTGGGGGCAGATTGCAGCAGATATCAGGCCAGGCCAGAGATGGGACAAGGATAATAATATAATAATAATATACAGTATTTATATACCGCCTTTCTTGGTCTATATTCAAGACTTTATTCAAGGCGGTTTACATAGGCAGGCTTATCAAATCCACGCAGGGATTTTTACAAATTGAAAGAAGATTCTTTCTTTCAAGAACCACTACATTCAAGGTGTTACACTCCGATCTGGTTTAACATTCTGACCTCCATCCTCCCACGCTCCGAGCAGATGGAACAGCTCAGCTGCAGCTTGCCAGCTGCTTCAAGGTCGCACGGTGCCGGTGGCCTCGAACTGGCGACTTTGTGGATGTTAATCTTCAGGCAAATGGAGGCTCTACCCTCTAGACCAGACCTCCTGCCTCCTGAGGATGGGAGGGGGGAGGAATGATGTGCCATAGGGCACATAGATGAGCATTTACAGATGAGCATTTACTAAATAACCACCATGAGGGATTATCTCGATCAGGACCACATTATGTGGGTGGGTGACTTTAGCTCCACAAACTGCCAGCCTGGATTGAACCTCAGTTCAGAAAAGATGGGTTTTCCGGCAGCATTGGCCCAGCTAGCTGGGGATTTTAACCAAAGCTACTGAAGTTAATTCATACAGCCCAATCCTAACCAACTTCTCAGTGCTGATGCAGCCATGCCAACAGGGCATAAGCTGTACCCTGCAGTGGGGGTGGGGGCAAAAAGGTCTCCTCAAGGTAAGGGAATATTTGTTTCCTAACCTCAGGACTACATTTTGGCTACTGGAAACTTAGAGTTGGGCTGAAATTCTTATAGACTTTGGTTGAATTGGTCCACATCTAAGGAAGGGTTTTTTTTTTTGCATAAGTTGTAGTACTTACACTCACTCTTGTGTCCTTTGGTCAATGGTGTTTGTCCAGAAAACAATAACTGTATAAACTGTCTGCTGGGGTGGAGAGGAAGTACCTGAAATATCCCTGCTCTCTTGTATTGTGGTGCCTACACATCTATGGAAAGAATAAGTAAAAATCTGTTTTAGGTTGAGGGCAGGGGGAACAACTGCACAAAGCAAAGTTATGAGATTAGTGAGGGAGAATTTTAAAAAATAAGGTCTCTTATCAAGTTTGGTATCCCTTGGTATCAAATCACTCCTTAGTTTTAAAACTCTGTTAGATCAGAAGGACTCCTTCATAGTATCAATTTCTCAAAAGTTACATGTATACTGACTTGATCCTAAGAAGGTCTTCCACTGGATGTGAAGGAATTACTGTTGGCCATTGCACATATCCCTTTGAGAGGGTACATGTTAACCCTGTAAAATGTGAAACAGATGCACATATATGTATTCACTAACACTTCGGGGAGTTATGCTTGACCCTGGCTGCTTGTAACATGTTTTTGCACTGTGTACACAGTGAAAGAAACATGTGTGTTCACCGCTCAGACATTAGCCTACAACAGGGGTTCCCAAAGTGTTCATTGCAACACTGTGTTCAATGCAGCACACTCACAGGGGTGTCGCAGGATGTCCCTGGTGACTCTTCCTAATTTTTCTCCTGGGCTCTGCCATCTTGAATCTCATAAGATTTTGTGGATTCCAAGATAGTGGTGCCCAAATCTTACAAGATTTGGACCCTACCATCTTGGATCTCACAAAAACTTGCGAGATTCAAGATGGCAGCACCCAGATAGAAGAGAATGCAGGGACATTATGACTCAGATGACTTTGGGAACCACTGGCTTTCAACATTAATGTAAGACGTCTGGAGAGAAGTAACATACATTACAAGAAGTGGAAAGAAACTGACTTGCACAACTGATTTTCATACGTCTGGTGTAACATCTGAAGAGAGAAGTTATGCATCTCCCCTTAACAGAATACCAGATGATAGTTCATATGCCCTTTTGCAAGAGAAATGCATAACTTCACCTTTTACATGTTACAATGACTGGAAGAGCAAAAAATGGAACTGCAGGTAGTTCACTCTGTTGGAGGAAATTAAAAATAGTTTCCTCTTTGGGGGGAAGCAGAGTAGCTTAAGCAGTGGACCCCCCCTTTGGGTATCACCCCAGGGAACCTTCCTCACCCGGCTGACTGCTAATCAATAAAAAAAGACAAAGAGGCAATGGCTTGTTAAAGTTGCAAAAAGAAGTTATTTACTTACAGTTCCATTGAGTGTATATTTACAGCATCTGATTAGGGTCAGAGGTTCAGCTATTACTCAGAGATAGCAAGGTCCTAGAGCTGCCTCGCCCTGCATACCTTGTGCTCAAGATGGCCTGGGCATCAGAGCCCTGGTGTGCACAATTTAACAGGTCGGTGGTCAGAAGACAAGAGGAAGTGCTCAGAGGAGAAGGGAAGGATAAAGGGTTAGGGCCACACCCCACAAGGATCACAGAGCGAACAGGTAGAAAAGTCAGAGTCACCGGGTCATAGCTTGACCCCTTCTGGTCAGCATCCTGCCCCCTCTGGACAGCAGATGGAGTTGCATCAACTCCAACACTCTCATCCATAACTCCTTATCTCATGTAACATATGAAGCCTCACAAAGTGTAATAAGTGTTATTGGCCCTCCTTTTTACAGATAACTGTGGTCAGGAAAAAGCTAATGAGAACAAGAAGGATGAAAGCCTGAAATCCACCAGAAAACTGTGGAGGGGTGGAAGCAGAGGGTCGGGACTGAAAAGAGTGGGGTAAAGTTGAAGTTTTAGGATGAAGGTGGGAAGTGGAGAAGAGGAAGAAATGGGTGTAGATCAGGAAATGAGTTGAACAGTAGGAACAAGATTTGGGAGCATTGGAGCAGGGACTAAATGTAAGAATGAAAGAGATTCAGAGAGGGAAAAGCAAAGTTGGTGTGGGACAAAGAGTTGAGTGGGGCAGAAGTTTGGAACTGAGGTTGGACCAGAAGTAAATGTGGAGCAGATAATGAGGGGGTGGATTGGGGCAGAATTTAGAATTATCAAAAAATAAGGAACAAAGAAGAAAAGTCTAAAGTAGAAACCAGCACTGAACCCCAAACATCCCCATCGGCTACCATAAATAGTTCTTGTACTAGCAGCTGAGGTATGTAGGAAACTGCCTTCTACTGAGACAGGCCATTGGCCTATCTGTCTAGCTCAGGATGGTATGGCACTGACTGGCAGCAATTCCACAAGATTTCAGACACAGGTCTTTCCTTTCCTCAAAGGTAGCGTACTCTGAAGTGCTACCTGTTCCACGCGCAGGGCCAGCTAGGCAGGCAGAGATCAGGGGTCTCAGTGTGTGGATGAGATAGTGGTGTAGGGAGGAGGGGTTTAGATTCGTTAGGCACTGGGGAACGTTTTGGGACAAGCGGGGCCTGTACAAGAGGGACCGGCTTCACTTGAACCAGAATGGAACCAGACTGCTGGTGCATAACATTAAAAAGGTGGCAGAGCAGCTTTTAAACTGATCCCTGGGGGAAGGCTGACAGGAGCTGAGGGGCATCCGGTTCGGGACTCCTCATCCCTATGGGACGAGGATGGGGAGATTAGAGAACAACAAGACAAAGGCAGAGTAGGAGAAGAAATTGGGAATGGTAGCGTGATGGGATGTCATAGACGGTTTGGCACAGTGAGAGAATGTGGGGACAAAGGAGCAAATAAGCAGCCCATCCTAGGGCATTGAATGTACAAATGTTTTTATGCAAATGCCCGAAATCTCCGAGCAAAGAGGGGAGAACTGGAATGTCTGGTGACAAGGGAAAACATTGACATAGTGGGCATAATGGAAACCTGGTGGAATGCGGAGAATCAGTGGGATACAGCAATCCCGGGCTATAAACTCAACAGGAGGGACAGGGAGGAGCGTGTTGGAGGTGGGGTGGCCGTTTATGTTAAGGAAGGGATAGAATCCAGCAAAGTTGAGATTGAAGGTGTGTCCGACTCCACCGTAGAATTTCTGTGGGTTAAATTATCAGGCCTGTGGAGTGATGTAATACTGGGGGCGTACTATCGTCCTCCAGATCAGAAATCGGAAGGGGACCTTGAAATGAGGAAACAGATCAGGGAGGTGACAAGGAGAGACAGGGTTGTAATCATGGGGGACTTCAATTATCCTCATATTGACTGGGTCAATTTGTGTTCTGGTCACGAAAAGGAGACCGGATTCCTTGACATGCTAAATGACTGTACCTTGGAGCAGCTAGTCATGGAGCCCACCAGAGGATAGGTGACTCTGGATTTAATATTGTGCGGTACACAGGACCTGGTTAGAGATGTCAATGTTACGGAGCCATTGGGGAACAGTGATCATGCTGCGATCCGTTTTGACATGCACGTTGGGGGAAGAATACCGGGCAAATCTCTCACAAAAACCCTTCCGACGGGCGGACTTCCCTCAAATGAGGAGGCTGGTTAGAAGGAGGTTGAAAGGGAAGGTAAAAAGAGTCCAATCTCTCCAGAGTGCATGGAGGCTGCTTAAAACAACAGTAATAGAGGCCCAGCAGAGGTGTATACCACAAAGAAAGAAGGGTTCCATTAATCCAGGAGGGTGCCCACATGGCTAACAAGCCAAGTTAGAGAGGCCGTAAAGGGCAAGGAAGCTTCCTTCTGTAAATGGAAGTCTTGCCCTAATGAGGAGAATAAAAAGGAACATAAACTGTGGCAAAAGAAATGTAAGAAGGTGATAAGAGAGGCCAAGTGAGACTATGAGGAACGCATGGCCAGCAACATTAAGGGGAATAATAAAAGCTTCTTCAAATATGTTAGAAGCAAGAAACCCGCCAGAGAAGTGGTTGGCCATCTGGATGGTGAGGGAGGGAAAGGGGAGATAAAAGGAGACTTAGTGATGGCAGAGAAATTAAATGAGTTCTTTGTATCTGTCTTCACGGCAGAAGACCTCGGGCAGATACCACTGCCCGAACGGCCCCTCCTGACCGAGGAATTAAGTCAGATAGAGGCTAAAAGAGAAGATGTTTCAGACCTCATTGATAAATTAAAGATCAATAAGTCACCGGGCCCTGATGGCATCCACCCAAGAGTTATTAAGGAATTGAAGAATGAAGTTGCTGATCTCATGACTAAAATATGCAACTTGTCCCTCAAAACAGCCATGGTGCCAGAGGATTGGAGGATAGCAAATTTCACGCCTATCTTTAAAAAGGGAAAGAGGAGGGACCCTGGAAACTATAGGCCGGTCAGCCTAACATCTATACCGGGTAAGATGGTTGAGTGCCTCGTCAAAGATAGAATCTCAAAACACATAAACGAACAGGCCTTGCTGAGGGAGAATCAGCATGGCTTCTGTAAGGGTAAGTCTTGCCTCACGAACCTTATAGAATTCTTTGTAAAGGTCAACAGGCATGTGGATGTGGGAGAACCCATGGACATTATATATCCGGACTTCCAGAAAGCATTTGACATGGTCCCTCACCAAAGGCTACTAAAAAAACTCCACAGTCAGGGAATTAGAGGACAGGTCCTCTCATGAATTGAGAACTGGTTGAAGGCCAGGAAACAGAGAGTGGGTGTCAATGGACAATTTTCACAATGGAGAGAAGTGAAAAGGGGTGTGCCCCAAGGATTTGTCCTGGGACAGGTGCTTTTCAACCTCTTCATAAATGACCTGGAGACAGGGTTGAGCAGTGAGGTGGCAAAGTTTGCAGACAACACCAAACTTTTCTGAGTGGTGAAGACCAGAAGTGATTGTGAGCCGCTCCGGAAGGATCTCTCCAGACTGGCAGAATGGGCAGCAAAATGGCAGATGTGCTTCAATGTCAGTAAGCGTAAGGTCATGTACATTGGGACAAAAAATCAAAACTTTACATATAGACTGATGGGTTCTGAGCTGTCTGTGACAGATCAGGAGAGAGATCTTGGGGTGGTGGTGGACAGGTTGATGAAAGTGTTGACCCAATGTGCGGTGGCAGTAAAGAAGGCCAATTCTATGCTTGGAATCATTAGAAAAGGTATTGAGAACAAAACGGCTAATGTTATAATGCCGTTGTACAAATCGATGGTAAGGCCACACCTGGAGTATTGTGTCCAGTTCTGGTCGCCGCATCTCAAAAAAGACAGTGGAAATGGAAAAGGTGCAAAAGAGAGTGACTAAGATGATTACTGGGCTGGGGCACCTTCCTTATGAAGAAAGACATGGCGTTTGGGCCTCTTCAGCCTAGAAAAGAGGCACCTGAGGGGGGACATGATTGAGACATACAAAATTATGCGGGGGATGGACAGAGTGGATAGAGAGATGCTCTTTACACTCTCACATAACACCAGAACCAGGGGACATCCACTAAAATTGAGTGTTGGGAGAGTTAGAAAATATTTCTTTTCTCAGCGTGTGGTTGGTCTGTAGAACTCCTTGCCACAGGATGTGGTGATGGCGTCTGGCCTGGACGCTTTTAAAAGGGGATTGGACAAGTTTCTGGAGGAAAAATCCATTACGGGTTACAAGCCATGATGTGTATGAGCAACCTCCTGATTTTAGAAATGGGCTATGTCAGAATGCCAGATGCAAGGGAGGGCACCAGGATGAGGTCTCTTGTTATCTGGTGTGCTCCCTGGGGCATTTGGTGGGCCACTGTGAGATTCAGGAAGCTGGACTAGATGGGCCTATGGCCTGATCCAGTGGGGCTGTTCTAATCCTACCTGGAGATGCCAGAACCTGGGACCATCTGCATGCAAACCAGATGCTCTTCCAGAGAACGCTGATGCTTCCCCAAATACTAACAAGAATACAGAGTACATATTATGATTTCTTATATACTACCTCACAACTCCCAAGTTTTTGACCCAAGAAGCTTCTGCCAAAACAGCTTACAACCTAGGAAGAGGCAAGAGTCACAGATAAAAAGAGAGACTTCAGCTCAACCATCCATGGTAATCATGGTATATTCAAATTTAGGATAGTAAAAGAACCAGGCTGGATTACAAAATATAAATGCATGGCATGGCATATCGTGAAATGTAATGCAGCATAATTCTTGACTTTCTGATATTCATTTTAGAGATAGCTGTGAAGTCATTTATACTGTAAGTGTAGCTTTTACCCCCATTAGTTAATTTAATATGTAAGATCAACTTACTGCTATGCAGTTCTGTGCCCCCATTATGGAGGGCTACTATTAAAATAGTTTTGGGTCATTGGCCATCATGGTTAATTTGTGAAAACGATTCCTTTTTCATTTCAATATCCAGAAAGATCTGCCTGTTTTAATCGGTTCAGTTTCATTATACTGTGGTTGTTGTTGCTGTTCATTTAATTAACCTACAGAGAGTCTGAACTGATTACAATGGGAGTATTTTACAGGTGCAAGTGTGTAACGCAGTTGTTTAAGAGTATGGGAAACAGTACAAAGAGAATGTGCATTTGCATAAGCCTCATTGTAGTTTAACCCATTTTGAGTGGAGGGCAGCATAAAAGGCTGATCTTTTTCCTACAGTCGTCTTACACAGGCGATGCTGCAAACGGCACTCTCTCTCTTCTCCTATAACCTTGGTAATGATGTGTTCAGTTAATCTGCAGAGTGTAGAGTCATCCCCTCCAAAAGTAATTCACTTCTTTAAAAAAAAATGGGTGGAAAATAAATATGGTGTCGTAAAATTGTTGAGTAGAGGAATCTATCAGGACATTTCACAAAACATTTCATTATGCTGATAATTCCCAGAAGTGCTCTCAAGAGTGCTTTAAGCCGAGGATTACTGCACTGGATCTGATGGACTTCTATTGTTGCCCCTTTAAAAGGCAGTGAACCGTTTTTCTATTTTATTTAAATAATGCCCCTTAAAATGGATTTTTAGAGGTATAATAACTCCTTAAGAGTCAGTTATGCTAAACAGTTTCTCTTGATAGAAATGTTGTAAAACTCGTTAACTGCACAATTTCAGATGCTGGCTTGGTGAACGCTAACTGACATTTGAATGGTCGGAGTTTGTAAAATAAATTGAAATAGTTGTTGTATCACACAGCTAGCTGTGCACAAGCTGTAGGCCACAAGGGGCTTGAACCTGACAGAAAATTACTTCAAGATGAATGAAAAGTGCTTGTTTCTCTTTATTAGTTTTTGGAGAACAATGAAAATGTTGAATTGTTTACAGAAGAACTGATTAAAAATGGTCAGTGGGGCCATGTCCTGACTGCTAACTGTTTGCCTCCCCAGCCCCCTCTTCTCTCCCCCACATGCATCTTCTTATACTCATTATGGTCACACATCTGTGTGTGAAATGTGCTCATTTTGACATTCCACTGCTGCTCTGAGCTGTTGAGGCCTTTGTTAGGTAAAGCACTGTTGTCAAGCCTAACAAGCTGGTCATGCAATTTGCTGGACACTGCAGCAGAGAATAACCCACGGTGAATCGCTTCAGCCTCTAACAATGCTTGGTTGAATATTAGAATACCGAAGCATTCTTTGGCTTCGTGTCATCTTGATCCTTGCAATATTCTGAAATATTCTTGACCATTTTTTAAAAAAGGGGAGGGGAGACACACCTTCGACCCAGAAGAAAGATCAAGGTAACCTATTCTGGATGGTTGTGATTTCTAACTTCATCTTTTTTCTTTTTTAGGAATGGTAAAAATAGAATAGCAAGAGCTAAAAGAGTGAGAAACACTGTGGTAAGTCACATTCACGTGTGTGTGTGTGTGTGTGTGTGTGTGTGTGTGTGTGTGTGTTCCGCTCTAGGCACAGTGGGATGCTTCAATGTGCTGTCCAATAGTCTGTCAAACTGCTTGGTCCAATTTCAGGGCAATTCAACTCAAGACCCCTTTAGTACAGCTTTGCCTGTAATGTCTTTGACTAACACATATGGTATTGTTCAGTGAATTATAAAAGTTTGGGAGTAATTAATATTCCCATGGGGTAAGGGAACAGGGCAGTCCCTTTGAAGCTTCAAAAAACATTTCTCATGACTCCTTTTTTGAAAAAAGGGGGGGAAGATGGAAATCACTTGTATTTACATGGCACTGTTGTTTTTTTTAAAAGCTTCCATTGCCTTTCCTCCCCTTCCTTGCTCCAAATTCCTTCCCCCTCCCTTAAACACACACACCAAGAGAAATCACCCATTAACATGCAAGAGTATGAATGCTATTTGTGGCATTCTGTCACTATACATTGTGTACCGCCCCAATGTGAAGGCAGGGCTTTCTTTTTTCTATCTGCAGAACATGCATTCCCGGCCTATTATGTGTATAAACAATAGCATATGTAATTACCTTTCCAGGGTGGCAATTACTCTTCAGATTCAATGGCTAGAGTTAAAGTAAAAAACTGCTCCTTTCCCACTGCTCACAAAGCTGCCAACCTTTATGGATCAGATCTTGGTCATCAGTAGCAGAGGACAAACTCTATCAATCTAGTTTTTGAAAAATCAGTGTGCTGGGGGGGGGTCCTCTGTCACCATCGCTTTGGGGACTTTGTTCCAAAGATGTTTATTTTGAGCTTTATTGGCACGTCAGTTGCTCTATACAATCTTCCTTGCAGAAAAAAACTTGCTAGGGAGAATTTCCTCTGCAATTCTGTAGGTACAAAAATACCAGGCCTGTCATGTCAAAGTGGCGGCTGGTGTAAAATGCTGACTTGGTTGACTTACTTCAAGTTATGATGAGTTTGTGGGGTAGGGGAAAGGAAATTGCATTTCTCCTCCGCCTTCTCCTGTCTCCCCCTCACCCTCTGCTTTTTTCCATATGACCTGCATAACTGCACTGCTGAAGCATTTCCATTCAGTCTCCAAGCTTTAATCAATTAATCAGTACCATTAATCAATGTAAGCTTTAATGACAGTTTAAAATGTGCCCCTCCCCCAGTTAATCAGTGTGGAATATATTCCAGAATTCAGGACTTTTGAAGCAGTGTACAAGCCATGCAAATGTTCCAGCTCCATCGCCAAAGTGAATGAAAACAAAACTTTTGGATTTTCACCCAAAGCTAGTGGATAGCTTGAAATTATAATTTATCTTCCTTGAGGAGCCTAAAAAAACAAACCAAAAAAAACCCCACAAAACAACACCTTTTGCAAGAATCATTTAAAAGTCAGGCAGTTAATTGATTAAAATAATTTATTCAGTTGACAATTCTAAATTCAATTAATTTGTTTAAAAAACAACCAATGTAATGTAATAAATGTAAATGTAATAAAATCAATAAAATCAAAAATCACCCAATGTAAATGTAATAAAATCAAATACAAGAAGCATACAGTCTATATAATGCATAAGTTAAATGTGAAAGGATTACAGTTTGAGTGGCTCCATTTGAGGCAAGGAAGTGGAAATAATGCCTCTCAATTTTAATTCCTTCACATTCCATCTCTTTCCAGGTAGAACTTTCGCATCGCCCATCCAGGTTTTCAATGTGAGGGATATTCACTCCTGGAAAAATTGAGGAGATGTTTATAGTGGATTCTATATGGCACTTACCTTGAAAGGAGTCCAAAAACTATAGCCATTACAAAAGGTGGTGGACAGATTGTTAAAAGGGTCTGACTACCATGAACATATGAATGTTAAAAGATCTTCCCAGACTTCCAGTTTATTTCCAGTTTCAATTCCAGATACTGTCCTTTGAGTCTGAATCCATAAATAATCTGAGGCTGAAGCAACTGAGAATCTTGACCATCTCCACCACCATAGTTCCACCTGTCAATTAAGATATTCCTTGGAGGGCTTCTCTGGGTGCCCCGAAATACAGAGATTCAGAAGTTCTCTACCAGAGGATGGTCCTTTTCTGTGGTTGTACCCAAAGTGTAGAACTTTCTCCCTGTTCACCTGGAATTTTTTTATTATATTTTAGGCAACAATCCAAGTTTGTCCTGTTGTTCCAGGTTTTTAATGGCATATGATTACTTTTATGATAACCAGCCCCACCTTTATAACAAATGTGATACTTATGGATGTTTAGTTACTGGCTCATCACATAGCTCTGGGAAACTGAGGGTCAGAAAAACCTTTTTTCCCAAAACTTATGGTGGTTTTATGTGAATTTTGGGGGCTGATTCCAAAAATGGCATTAGTTTTGCCCTATCACGTCTAGTTTCGGAGATACAACATAGCCTTGTTAGTGAATGGTTCAAGCAGCTTCCTCGTGAGGAAGCCACGTCATAGGCTTCCCCAAGCAAGGGAACAAATGTCTGCTTACCCAGAGGAAATATCTGGGATTCGCCCCCACCCCACCCCCACCCCCCGCAGGATGCAGCATGAGCAGCTGCATCTGCGGGGTGGTTTAGATAGAATTTGGCTGTCTCACTGTAACCAAGGCAACAGGAAAATCCCAACTCATCAGTTTTGGAATACAAACAGCTTTGGAAAATTGTTTTCTCTCACCTTTAGGAACCATGAAAACATAAATCCCAATCAATTGGATTGCTTTTCAAGCAATGTTGTGCAGTGAATCCAATCAACTCAAAAATGCAAATTCAAGGGGACCCATGAAGCTTGGGGGGGTGATCTCGGAGAAGTCACTGTGTCTCAGGAGTTACAAATTAAGAGAGTACATTCAGTTCATACTATCACATTTTAAGTTGCCACCTAGACCTATCCCACTGCATATACATGCCAGATGAAGCTGTGATGGGCTACCAGAGGCATCTGATAGGGCACTGTGAGATGCAGGAAGCTAGAATAGATAATGATATCGATGGCATTTGTATCATCCTTTTCAGTTGTAGATCACAAATATACCTCTACAAACGTCTGTATTTGAATTGACCAGCATGTATTTGCAGCGTTGAAGGTCAATCACCAGACTGTAAATTACAAGCTGTAGACAATTCTGTGGCTCCATTGTGTCACCATCAGCCACTATGCAAGTGCAACAGGTGCATTCTTCTGCTTGATTTTCCTTGAATCTTTCAGTCTGAAATTTCGGCATATTGCTTGGTTACAAGACTAGCCCTTGATTTTGGTAGTTATTGATGACCTAATCCTACTCAGTGTGCACCGACTCACTGCTGCTGTACACTGCCGCAAAGGTGCCATAAGGCATGTTTGCAGCCCTCAGTGCCAGTGGAGCACCGATGCTAGCCCAGCGCTGGCCATCGCATGGAACACCAGCAGAGAGCTAAGTGGGGGCATGGGGGAGGAGGTGGGGAGAAGTCATTCTGGGGCAGAGGGAGAGCAGGGAGATGGCAGGGAGGAGGCATACTGGGATAGGAGGGAGGTGGGACCCGTGGAGCTTTGCTCCACTGAATCCTGAGCTTCCATGTTGGGCTGCCCACCAGACACAGAGGCTCTTACTTTTTCGCCAACCCTTGGGTTGCCATAGAAGTGAGTAGCCCCATTGCACGGCTACTCGCCTTACCCGAGGGAAGGGGAAGAAAGTCAACAATATAAAGATGAACTGTATAAATCCTATAATTGCTGGTCTTTTTACAGCAGTATTCCAAGATGTAGAACTTGACCCAGAGTTGATATCTTGTAGAACGTCACCACCAACCGCTGTGACATTGTACACTGGTTAGAGAGAAGAGACTCAGGTCTAAATCGACACTTAGCCACAAAGAGGCCTCTGCTGTGTCCCATGGGGAAGTTTTGGCTGTTGGAGGTCTTCTCAGGGTAAGAGGATATTTGTTCTCTTATTCTGGGGTATGCCACAGCAGCCACTGTCAACCTGGACCCGTCCCAGCCTGGACCTGTGCCACTGGTACAAGTCTGAGTTGATCCACAAAAGCTGATTAGGCCCTGGAAAGGGGTCAGGATTTGGCTTGCTGTCACAGAAACCACTGCCCCTTCTGGACCTGATCCACTCTCCTCTCCACCCCGTCACTGCCTTATTCCACCCACACCTTTGCCCATACCACCCCCCACTCTGTTCCACCCCCTGCTAGGGCTTGCCTGCTCAGGTGGGTCTTTACTCTCCACCAGCCCAAGTGAGAGTGCTCTGGCAGCAGCCGGGGGTGGCAGGACATGTGTACCACCAGTGGGACAGTCCAATAGGATTGAGTTGCCTGACTAGTCACTGTCTCTTCACCGAACCCAGCCATTTTCAACCACTGCGCCGTGGCACACTGGTGTGCTGCAAATGGTCCCCAGGTGTCCCACGGGAATTTAAGAAAGGGTCATTTATCAATAAACCATTGGGGGATATGAGCCCCCACTGACCGCACAGTGTGCCTTGTCAATTGTCAAAAAGCTGATGGTGTGCCTTGACCATTTTAGTGCCTTGCCAGTGTGCCACGAGATGAAAAAAGTTGAAAATCACTGACCTAACCTACCTCACAGGATTGTTGTGAGGGTGAAGGGAAGAACCATGTATACCAAACTGAACTCATTGGATGCTGGCTAGAATAAAAATATAATAAATATAATTTGACAGTTTATCTAAATGTGGCTTCCCGCTGTCCTACTTGGCACCGCAGCATACAACAGGGGGCTTTACAGGGACAGGCAGATATTTCTTCCCATAACACACTCCTACAGATTGTCTAGGAAACTGGTCCTGTGGGCTGCATGGTCTAACCTAGACGTTTTCAGACTGGGGCGTTGCAATGCTCCAGCCTGAGTGCCCTGGCCTCTTTCCCCTTAAGGGGTGGAGGCAGCCAGGAGGCAGGAAGGAGGCAGAATCACATCGCTCAGGGGGCTGCAGGGGCTTGGTTGCACTTACCATAGCCTCCTGCAGCCTCCTGGGGTGCGAGGAGCCCTGCGTGACTGCCTGCAGGGCTCCCCGATGCTTTAGAAGTGAAAGTGGAGCGATAGCACCCCGCCTCAGCTAAACCGGAAGTTGAGTGCGATTTCTCCACTTCCGGTTCTAATGGGGCTACAGGGACTGGGATGCACTCACCAGTCCCTGCAGCAGCCGTCCTGGGGTGTGGGGAGCCCTGCGCAAACCTCTGCAGGGCTCCCCAGGTCAGCAGAAGTGAAAGTGCAGTGCTCATGCTCCACTTCTGGTTTTGCAGAGGTGGGGCACGATCACTCCACTTTCACTTCTGCTGACCTGGGGAGCCCTGCAGAGGCTCGCGCAGTGCTCCCCGCACCCAGGGATGGCTGCTGCAGGGACTGGTGAGTGCATCCCAGTCCCTGCAGACCCCCTGAGCAGCACAATCCTGGGGATCGCATCTCTGCCTCCCCCCCACTTACTGCAGGACTTACTGCAAGTTTCAAACTCCCGGAGAGTTTGAAAAGCGCAGGTCTAACCCATCAGCTATGTGGATCAGCAGAGACCAAGATTAACTGAAGCCTTCTGAATAGCAGGGATCTGCTGTCAGGATGGGCATTTAATCTGGTCCAATGTAAGTCAAGTGTTGTTTTGGCTTTTAAAAACTTTCTGGACTTAACATGGAATATTGCCACCTTTGTGTGTAGGAGGAGGCTTCATTTGACCTCTGCAGATGTTCCAGTTCTTCATGTACTCAGCAAAACAGCCTCAGTGAAAGTTTCCACAAGTCTCAGAATCCTGCTCTTGGAAAGCAACCATCAGGCATTTATTTCCTGATGTGAGTGCCTTCAACCCACCGTTGGTTGAAGTAATTCAGTCTGGTTGATGAGTTTTGACAAACCCCATAAACCTGTCATTATGGGGAAGATAGGTTATAGTCATTGCTCAGAGAATATTAACGTAGTCTTTATTGTTTACTGCACACTGAATAAACTTGCACAAGAAAAGACAAAGAAGATGAAAGTAAGGTTAGTTAAACACTGAATTAAACACTCAGTGCTTTATAAGATTGATAGCATCTGACCACAAGTTCAAGGGTACTAAGTAAATGTTGTACATTTACAGGTCCTGTAATTTTTTTATTTGTAATGCTATTATCTGAAAAGATGCAAACTGACTTGAAAAAATAAGATTTTATGTAAGTCAAACACTCACTTCAGAAATTGTTCACTATTAAGGACTTGACATCAATACGTTCTCCTGTTTACTTTCAACTATAGCTTGTGTAGGCGCATGTTACCTTTGCACAGAATATAAACCCACATTAGGTGCATGAACCCTATCAGGAACATTTTCCATGAATTCTATCCACTTTATGGAAGAAAAAGCAAAGGGCAAAGTGTGTTACTTGTGCTTACACTGCATGTCTTCCAAGCTTACATTACATTCATGTTGCTGTTAGAACTCTAAAGAAATAGTAGTACGAAAACCTAGGGAAAAAAATACCTGTACACTGATTTTTAAAAATAAGGACAGATCATTGGTTTTTATTGTAGTTGTGATATGTTGTATAATTTAACTACAAACTCAAATAGTTTTTGTTCCATGGCCACTAAATGCATGTCCAAATAGAAAACATCAAAGAAATTTTGTTCCACAAATTGTTCCAGATGGTGAAAAGAAGCTAGCCAAGCCATTTCCTCATGGTTTTCAGGAAACAAGAGGACCAGCCAATCTGACCTGGGAGGGGGAATCTCCACTCTGAGCACTGAAATGGTGGTCAGGCAAATTTTGAACATAAGCACAATCCCAGGGCCTAGGAGAGAGGGGATAAAGGGGGTAATTTGTACCTGGACCCAGGGTCAAAAAGCAGGTCCAGGAGCCAAAGGAGGGGGCCCAGAAATTTCCTGGGATTTTACATTTTCCTATTGATTCAAATTTGTTGCCTGCACAGGGTGCAGTGTGTGGCTGCAGCTCTGGGCAAGCAATATACGCTGGGCCAAGGAATGCATATATGACACTCTTTAACACAGTGCCAAATCTGGAAGGAAACTGGCTTGCTACAGTAGCTCTTGGGATTGTGGATCTACTTACCACGAAGAAGTATATAGGAGCTCAGGGACACAGCTGCAAGACTACAACTGCTACAGAAGCAAGTTTTGGTACACACAGAACACTTTCCATTCTAGTATGAACCTAAATGTGATGATGCTAATTTTCTGCATTATTTTCTATATTAGAAAGATTTAGGAGTGTGTTTTGTTTTCTGTATCTAGCTGCCGGTACCAAATGAGCGGGTAGACCTGGGCTCCAAAGACTTTTTTAGCTGTTTCCACCCTCCCCCCACCCTATTTTACCCCTCCCTGCCCCATTCTGCTCACCCATTCACCACCCTTCCCTGGTCTGTTTCACCCATCCCCCTTTGCAAAGGAGCCCAAAGCAACTTTGTACCCCCTGATAAAATTCCTCTCAGAGGCCCTGAACAATCCATCCTCCTGATTTCTCCCCAAAAGTTTTCAGGGTGTGCTATTAATTTGTATTTGGTTCCTTGAGAGCTTTGCCAAGAAGTTGATCTTGGCTGGTCCTAGAAACTGCATGGGATAGAACAGATAAGTCAGCCTCTATAGCACATATGCTCCAAGCGCTTTAGGATCTTGTATACTGTAAGCCAGAATCTTCAATTATACAAAAGACTATATTAACACCCTAGAGGGTGACTGACGAAAGGGTGGCTGGCGAGTGAGAGAAGGGGAGCAGTGGTGCTCTGAACTGCCTGAAGCAGGGGTGTCAAACTCACCTCATCCCGGGGGCCACATCTGGTTGATGGCACCTGCTGAGGTCTGGAGTTCCAGGGCCACCCCCTCTCTGAATGTAACTGAAGTCCAGTTGCAACCAGAAGGTGTTCTGAGGACCGGGGAAGTCGGGTGCCACCTCCCCCAGTCCTCAGAATGATGTTCTGAGGCCTCAGAAGGCCTTAAAACATCATTTCTGGTTTTTCCAAAAAGCCGGTCTGCTGATGGCTGTATCTCAGAAATTTAACCCCGCAATGGCTTCTTATACCAATGCAGAATGAGAGCCAGTGCAGAATAGTAGAAAAATCAAGTTTCTTTATTGTTGTCTTAGATCAGGGGTGTCCAAACCTTTTGGCAGGAGGGCCACATCATCTTTCTGACACTGTGATGGGGGGAAAAATAATTTACATTTAAAATCTGAATAAATTTACATACACAAATATATTAGAGATGGAACTTATATGAATGAATGAAGGTTTTGCGATAGCTTAAGGCCTATAAAAGACCTTGCACAGAGCAAGGCTGGCCTTTCCTTTGCTGCTGCTTCCTCTTCACAGACATGAAACAGCAAGTGGCGGAGGGAGCCCTCAACCTGCAGCTCGTGTGAGACGTCAAACAGTTGGCCCTCGCACTGAGAGTAGTTGCGTTAAGCCAGCGTGGGCTCCTGCAAATCTCTGGAGGGCCAGAGACTCATTGGAGACTGGCAGCTCCCGGTGGGCCAAATTGGGGGGCCTCCAAGGGCCACAAATGGCCCCCGGGCCAGGGTTTGGGCACCCCTATCTTACATGCTTCTGATAAGTTGCCTTGATCTTTCTTTTTAAAACCAAGGTGTGGTAGAATTTTTTTTAAAAAGAAGAAAAATAAATACAAAAGACCCATATTCAAAATTCCTGGTCAGCTTAGAAACTCACTAGGTGACATAGAGCCATTCACTCTATCTCAGCCTAGCCTATCTCATAGGGTTGCTGTGAGAATATAATGGAAAGGACATCATGTTTTTTGCCCTGAGCTTCTTGGAAGAAGGGCAGGATGTAAATATAATAAATAAGGGATAGCTGTATCATATAATCCAGAAATTGACTTACACACACAAAAATGCCATGTGCTGCATTGCTTTAGACTGGAGCAGAAGAGAATGTGATTGTGCAAAGCAGACACCCCTGGGGGGGGGAGAGAGAGAGAGAGAGAGAGATGCATTGGTCAGTAAGTTTGTTAAACTGAAACAGCTGAATCAAATAAACAAATGCATGTGCGTTGACCACCTTTTCAAAGTGAAAAGTGAGCTGCTTTTATCCTGTACGGTCATTTAGAGCTGCTGCAGAAGCTGCTTAACTAGACACTTCTGTTTTACCTGCCAGGTCTCCTGGAGTTAGTGTTGAAGCTCTAGTTTCTGTTTTACTGCTGCTATTACATTTGAGCTGCACTTTGCTAAGTGTGGAGGTTTGCACTGAGCGGATCCATTGCTGATTATCATGCAAATCAGTCTCCTTTGCTGGCTCCAAAGAGGCTCCCAGCTTTGCTACCCCCATTGATCCTTTCATTGTCACAGGGATAAGGCTAACCCATCTCTTCTGACACCAGAAGCTACAAAGATAGGTTCCTGTGACAGTGATTGGTAGGAGGAAATGAATCTTTCATGTACTGCAGAAATATGGTTTGAGTTAAGAAAAGAAAATAACCATATGTAATTGGGCTTCTGTCACTGTAAATTTTAATGGTAATCGTAATACTGAGGCTTCTGGAACCTTAAATTACAGCTTTCAGTGGCTTCCCACTGAATCTCTCTATTATTCTTCATAACTACTTTCTCAAAGCATGTGCACCATGACATTGATATCACAATTCCTGTCTAAATTCAAAATTGACTGCAGGGCTGGGAGGTGTGCCCTTGCATGGATGTCTGCATTGCCCTATCACTGAACATCAGAGGGACAAAAGAGAAGGATGTCATTCCCAGAGCTGTAACCACCTGTTCCCCACAGATTGGAGCTCAGGCAGACAAAACCCTTGTGTCTTGTGTCAAAATCCAAGACTGACGCCATACATTTTTGCATGTGACATTGGCATCAACTCAGCAGCATCCTGCATACTTAGGACACTATTCACAACAAGCTTTGAGGTAGTCCAGTTCAGCCTTAGTTTTTTGTGTCCAGAAAAGGAACAATACTTTATGTGGACCAAGCATAAAGCAGATAGGCTAATGATGTAACTCAGCCATTTTCAACCACTGTGCCGTGGCACACTGGTGTGCCGCGAATGGTCCCCAGGTGTGCCGCAGGAATTTAAGAAAGGGTCATTTATCAATAGGACCATTGGGGGATGTGAGCCCCCACTGACCGCACAGTGTGCCTTGTCAATTGTCAAAAAGCTGATGGTGTGCTTTGACCATTTTAGTGCCTTGCCAGTGTGCCGCGAGATGAAAAAGGTTGAAAACCACTGATATAACTGGATATAACCTAGTTCTCTGAAGGGTTTGGTATTACAGACTCATGGAAAACATTTTGTGTGTGTCTGTAAAACTGTAACGGTTGCATATGACAGGTATTAAATATAACTGGCCACATTTCTTAAGATACAATTCATGCAGCAAGGTGTTCAGCTACAACCATCTTCCATGTATACACCTGGCACCATACATGAATTTGCCACTGCCTAATATGTGACATGACCCTGCAGTAAATGTGTTTGAGGGCCACTATGTTCAATCAGCAGAATCTATGAACATAGGAAGTTTCCTTATACTATCAGTCCATCTAGCTCCGTATCGTCTACAATGACTGGCAGTGGCATTCCAGAGTGTCAGAGAGGGGAATTTCCCAGACCTACCTAGAGATGCCAATGACTGAGCCTGACTGGAAGAAAGAAGATTCTCCCAGATTTTTTGAATATGGGGTTAGTCAGATCTACTGTATTTATCCCTTGGATTGCTGCTATAGCCTTTCCCAAGCACATCACTGGTAGCATAAGCATAAATAAAATGCTTGTCTTTCACAAACGTGAAGTTTCTAGGTTGCTGATGAAGACATTCTGAATGGCAACAAAGCGTACAACTGCCCAAAAGTCAGCTGTTGGCCCAATCCTATTGATCATATCGAAAGCAAATTGCACTGGTACACACCTGTTGGCAACCTTCAGTCTCAAAAGACTATGGTATCGCGCTCTGAGTGGTGGTTCTGGAACAGAGTCTAGTGTGGCTGAAAAGGCCAATCCGGGAGTGACAATCCCTTCCACACTGGGAGCAAGTGCAGTCTGTCCCTGGTCTGTCTCCCTGGCTATGGGCCTTCCTTCTTTGCCTCTTAGCCTCAGACTGTTGGCCAAGTGTCTTTTCAAACTGGGAAAGGCCATGCTGCACAGCCTGCCTCCAAGCGGGCCGCTCAGAGGCCAGGGTTTCCCACTTGTTGAGGTCCACTCCTAAGGCCTTCAGATCCCTCTTGCAGATGTCCTTGTATTGCAGCTGTGGTCTACCGGTAGGCCGCTTTGCTTGCATGAATTCTCCATAGAGGAGATCCTTTGGGATCCGGCCATCATCCATTCTCACGACATGACTGAGCCAACGCAGGTGTCTCTGTTTCAGCAGTGCATACATGCTAGGGATTCCAGCACGTTCCAGGACTGTGTTGTTTGGAACTTTGTCCTGCCAGGTGATGCCAAGAATGCGTCGGAGGCAGCGCATGTGGAAAGCGTTCAGTTTCCTCTCCTGTTGTGAGCGAACACTGGTACACACTGGCGCAAAAGTGCCATAAAGCACTTTGCTACAGCATGAAGGCCAGGTGTGCTGGCAGAAAAGCCAGAGCCTTGCCACTGGTACTGATTGCTGCATGGATGCCTGCCAGACAAGGTAAGGAGTGGAGAGGTAAGTCGACAAGGTAAGCCTGCAGAGGAGTGGAGGAATAGAGGAGAGAGGGTGGCGAGGAGGTGGAATGGCATGG
Organism: Tiliqua scincoides; assembly: GCF_035046505.1. Lineage (NCBI taxonomy): Eukaryota > Metazoa > Chordata > Lepidosauria > Squamata > Scincidae > Tiliqua > Tiliqua scincoides. The sequence goes on from NC_089822.1 coordinate 40,493,635, forward strand.
GGGAGTTTGGTGACTGGGACAAGGTGGGCAGATTGGGCCTGGGAGGGGGCAGGATTGGCAGCATCAGTGCACACTATCCTATCCCCTTTCCCAAGCCTGATCCATCAACAAAGATCAATTCAGACTTGCTCCAGCAATATCACAGGCGCAGGTCTAAGTTGACTCATTGCAACTACTAGTGCTTACCCTGAGGAGAGCCTGTAGCAGCTGAAATTCCCCCATGGAATGCAGCAGAACCTGCTCTAGCAGCGCAGCATCACCTCACAGGAATTTACAGCCCAATCCTAAGCTTCCTGGCACCCAATGGAGCAGCAGCACCAAAATGGCTACCACCGCATCCAGCAGATGCTGGGAAGCAGCTGGAGATCTCCTCCGGGGAAGGGGACTTTCGTCCTCTTCCCCTGGGGAAAGTCCCAAGCCCACAATGGGGCTTCTCAAATCTGTGCCATCTATTTTGCCAGCTTCGTGGTAGGCCAGAATATGGAGTTCTGAATCCGGCGGAGCAAAGCTTCGCCAGTCCTGCCCCTCTTTCTCCCCCATCCTTCCCCCACTGCAACAACTCTCTCAGCCACCAAAGCTCCAGGCAGCATGCAGCTGGCTTGCGGATGGTGCTGGGCTCAGCGCAGACTGGCGCTGGGCCAGCACCAGTGCTGACCCAGGGCTGAGTGTCGTAGGTGTGCCTTATGACATATTTGTGACACCCATTGCTGGCATAAGGCTGGCGTGACAAGCTCAGAATTGGGCTCTTAGTTAGGCTTGGGCTGTGAGTTGACTAGTTGCAGCAAAATTAACAAAGAGGCTAAACTTCTGCCACAATACATTTGTTAGAACTGTATTTTAATTTGTTAGAACTGTATTTTTAACTGTATTTTAATTTTAATGTGGAAATAATGTAGCACTTTGCACTGTTCCACATACAGTCATTCAAGCGCATGTGAAAGAAATTACACAATAATGAGGCCCCAGCAATTTTATGTTTGTTACCCTGTGCAGCATGATGTGTACATATTGCGCAAGATTTTGAGCAAGTACAAAGCCATTCAGATTTCTGCAAACAAGAATCTCATACTCTCATGTCCTCATGCCCCCCCCTAGACAAACAGAAGGAAAACTTAAGATACACCTACCTCTCTATGATGTAACAAGATTCTTAAAACAAGATTATCTGAACTCTACAGCAGGTGGAATGGACAGGACTGTTTACTGATACTACATATTAGAAATTCATGGACAGACCATTCCTCTCTTTATTCAATCAGATTTTACTGTATTCACTGAGAGCAGGAAAGACTGAATTATATTTAGATAATCGTTCCATAAATACTGTGTGTTTTTGCAGCAGTCACAAAGTCTGGAATTTATGTGCTAATTACAGACCCCAAATCATCCTTATCCAGATTTGCAATTAAAGCTGAAATATTTTCATATAATACAATTCCAGGCTTCATAGCAACATCCATGAGGCACGCTGGTTATTATTTGTGTAGCACATTTGAACGTTTTTATGTTTCAAAACAATTGTTTCACTTTGCTGTCCTTGGGACTGCTGTTTTTACAGCTGGGAGTGGTTAGAATTTAGTGGCAGTGTAATTTAAAAAAAACAGGAACCATATTCTGACATAGTGATTCACATGTGGAAGACATCAGTGGAAACCAACTGGAAGAGAGAGTATGAAAAAAATCTTCACTTGCCATTGTCTTCTTAATATAATATTGGGCTTTTCTTTTCTTTTTTTTAACCCACATACTTTTCGAAGTATGGGCTGACAGCAAAGAACAGCTAGAATGCAAATTTAGGGGAATGTTGAATAATTCAGTAGCTTGTTATGTGATTAGATCTGATTGGTTCCCTACTAAGATATTGCCCATAAAAATGATTTCCCATGGTAGCATTGGTCTCAGGGTAGGAATGGGATGGGGGGTTTATGATGTCCATTAAATGGGAGAACAAGGCTTACTTGAACTAATAATATCATGGTTACACAGAATGATTGATGATCTTTAAAAAGACCCAGATTGGTTTCATCTTTCTTCAGATTTTATCACTGACTTGTTCTTAGTCATGTGCAATCACTAAGGCCAAGAAAGGTAACAAGTGTTTGATGTATGATACTTGCGCCACTTTTGTCAGAACTGCATTTATTCTTAAATGGCACTCCTATATATATTGAAGGTTCCACAGAAGATGGAAATATGAATCTGGGCCCTGACGGAGATGGGTCATGGAGGAAGCAAAGATCTTGTTCTACAAAAACAACAACAACAAAATTGATCAAACACAAACCACTCTTCTGCCTTTGACTGTGAATATTTTCATTACCAATTCAATTAATGGAGAAGCGCATGAAGCTGTCACCTTCCTGCAAAGTCTGTGTTCTTAATTCTATTTGCACATCTTTCAGCAGGCAACTTTTGCCTCCTTAGAAGAACTTATCAATTTCCATTCATTCCTATATTCACAGCCTCTGAGGCGTGCTAAACTCCCTTTATATTGAGAGAGAGAGAGAGAGAGAGAGAGAGAGAGAGAGAGAGAGAGAATTATAACAAGGAAAGCAGCATTTAATTTATCCAGCTGGGCCATGTAGCGGAGCATGTTTTGCAGCTTCTCATATACTGCACATCAAGGTGGATATCTCAATCAGTTGCTGGAAACATTATTATCAGCATCGTATTCATGTAAGATGGTGTGTGTGTGTGAACCACAAATGTTTGGCAGAGGCCCAGATGGAAAGGGGGAGAAAGTGTGAGAAAGAATCCTAAAGGGTTCACAAAATAGCTTTGTGCTGGGTGAATAGCTTTCATTTTGAGATCCTTCTGTCATCCCTCTTTGTTCTATTGAGAAGACAAAGTGCCAAAGCAATAGAACGTCAAATATCTATGACTTGATTCCACCCAGAGTTGAACTTATGTCTGGGTGTGTGCATGTTCAGCAGACATACTCACACAGACACGTATACATACACATGCTAAATACAGCATTATACATGCATGCGTGTGAGCAAAACGTGTGTTGAGATTACTTTGAAACACAGGTCCCCCCCATGTTGATTTTATCTCATGTAGAGTTGAATGGTTTTCTGTTTTGACAATTTAAACACTGTCTCAAGATTGTTTAACAAAATCAAGAGCAGTTCTTGGCAATTAATTTCTGCAGTCAATAGTATTCTCAAACTGGGCAACTCCCCTTGGAACTGGGAGCCACAACAGAAAAAGCCTGTGCAAGGGAAAGAGCAAGACAATTCATTAGACAATTCTGCCGCAGCTCAAAGTGGTGGGGGGATGTCAGCCCCTGCTCCAGTGCTTCAATACTAATGAGAGTCATTGCATATTCATAACCCTAAATACAGTCAGCTCCTTATAAAAACTTTTGTCATTGAGGCTTCATGGCAAGAGCAAAGCATTACACTCTTCGTGTCGTGGCACTTCCGCCAAGAGAGTGCAGGAGCAAGATTGATTGTTTTGCAACGCGGCTTGACAGGGAACTAAGAGATACTGCCCCAAGGGTCCTGAAACTAAGCTTAGTTTGATTACAAGGCTCCAAGTAATCAAAGAAACAAAAGAGAAAAAAAGTGGAATTTTTTTTTAAGATAAAGGAGGGCTCTAAAGATATAGCTTTCCTTATTGAGTGTTCAGAGTAATTATCTGCTCGCAGTTTAAAACAGTTCATATCAATTTTTATCACAGAGGAGGAAGAACAGTGATCTCCAGCAAACTTGTTCCCATGATGTAGGAACACTGTGGCATGTCTTAATAGATACAAATCTCTAAAACCATATGAAGCTTCCCGTCAATATCAATAGTGAAGATTAGGGAACTCAACCTGTCAGTTATTAAAATCACTTCTGCCAAGTGTTTTTCTGCCCAGAATTCGCACATTGCAGGTTGATTTTCTTTTGTTGTCAATTTCTCCTTTCATGCAGTGCATCCTGATTAATTTTGTTCTTATTTGCTTACCCACCTCCCACTGGAATCTTGACACACACACCCACACGTACACAGCAGGGCTAGCCTCTGACCCCACAATACCTGTCTGCTGGGGCAGCTCTCAGCATCCCCTGGAGTCAAAGAAGGAAAGCGTCTCTTTCAGCACCCACTTTGAAAAAAGGCCTTGAGCATTTTCTCACTCATAATGATGTCTTCAGCTGGAATGCCAGCACATTTCCACATCTCCTTGACAGGCGAGCAGACTAGAAGATACACATAAAATTAAAATAGAATGGAATGTTAAAAGAAAGGCTTGCAGTTCTGATTACATGCAGGCTTGTTGTAATTTTGTAAAAAGCAGCTTCCAAATGGCTCTGCTAAATACACGCAAAAGCTCTCCATTGCTCAATAAATGTCATAAAATATTAGTGGGGGTGGGGGAGAGATCCAAACTGTTAAACATCTTTAGTCATATTTATACAGACTCAAAAAAAAAAAAAAAAAAACAACCAGAAATCTTGTAGTTATGATTGATTGAAGTAGCTGATTATCCACAGATATTTTAAGTGTTGAGACTTTAAATTATCAGCCCTATCAGACTGATTGCAGTAAAACATGAAAACATTGACTTTTGTCTAGTTAGAGAAATTTATTTTCCCCTGAATGACAATCCTTTAAGTAGAATCCAGGCAGCCTGCCAGCTCTCCATGTCATACAGTGAAGTTTGCAAAGACAGGTCATATTTTCCGCTGCTTGCCTGGGTTCAATGAACAAGGCTTAGGACTTTTGCAAACAGTTTCACAATATACATATCTCTGCAATCGCTGGTTTAGGCTTCCTTAAGCCATGTGAAAAAGAGCAATATGTGTACATTTGGAATAAATGAAATTATAAATTGATTTCCAGTGAAAGGGTGCATCTTGACAAGTACCAACACTTATGCAAAGACTTCTTAAATATATATTGTACCTTATTTGGAACACAGCTTCGATAAATATGTTTTAAAAGACTTCAATAAATGCTCATCATAGCACCCTGGCAACTTTCAAAAGAAGCTTTTGTTCCCAGAATGGTTTGGGCTATCTCCTTCAAGATTGTCTACTGTCACTTCTCTGCTATATCAGGAACATACAACACCAGGACCCTAACTCAAAAATGTATAAACCCAGTGAAGGACCTCTTTCCCATTGCTGCACTCAAAAACCAATCTCCTCTTTCTGCAAACATGATCGGGACCACCTGATCTGACTGCTCTGATCATCCCTTCTTCAGTTATTTATCTGAAAATTATGTTTATCCAATTCTTTGACCCTAAAAGGGGTTCCCACTGCATGTGCATTCACACGGAATGTGGTTAGATGGAACGGGGAGGCAATGAGGGCAGGGTGGGTGGATTGGGTCCACAAAGGGCAACCAATGAATTATAACCTCCTTCCCAGGCCCAACCCACCAGCATGGTCAACACGGACTTGCACCAGCAATATCACTGGCACAGATCCAGGTTGACTCATCAGGCTGGCAGGAGTTTACCACATGGAGAAGGGAACAAATGTTTTCTTCCTCTGAGGAGACATCCTGAGGCCAAAACTACCCCATGGGATTGCGGGCACTGTATTGGTTCTGCTTCATCAGTGCACTGGGAGATAGGTAGGATTGGGCCAAAAATTAAATAACTGAAGTAAATGGGATGTATGAGTGAATGTCAGTAAAGTTTCAAGTAAAAATGTTCGAGTATCCTAAAATGATGTATAAATAACAGCCCAGCTAATAGCCCTGACTAGCCTGTGCTGTGTCTAGCACAGGGTAGGAGGTGGCTGCCGCCAATAATAATAATAATAATAATAATAATAATAATAATAATAATAATAATAATAATAATAATAATAATAATAATAATAATACAGGTATAATATAATAATATACCGCCTTTCTTGGTCGTCAGATTTCTCCTCAGACTTTAATTCAAGGCGGTTTACATAGGCAGGCTATACTAAATCCCAATAGGGATTTTTACAATTGAAGAAGGTCCTGTCTTTCAAGAACCACAACATTTCAGATGGATCTTTAATGATCTGGTATCGCATTCTGGCCTCCATTTTCCTCCCACACAGGCTGACAGCGGCCAAAGAGCAGGTGGAATAACTCAGCATAACTCGGCTGGGCTTGTCAGCTGCTTCAAGGTCTCGCCGTTCACGGTGCTGGTGGCCTCAAACTGGCGACCTTCGGATGTTATCTTCAGGCAAATGGAGGCTCTACCCTCTAGGCCAGACCTCCTGCCCACAACTTAGAGTAAGGGGATTTATTTCCCCTTACCCCATGTAGCACAGTGGCCACCCCAATGGGGCAACTTGGAACTGCACCAGCAATTTCACTGGCACAGATCGAAGCAGCCCACTGCAACACCAGGCTGCTCAGGAGGCGAGTTAGGATACATCCTAGGTCGCCCAGGCGATCCCATCCCCCTTCCAGACCCAGTCTACCCACTGGTCCACCCTCCCCCTGCCCTGAAATGCCTCCATTCCACCCTCTCCACCCTTACCCCCACTCCAGTATCCCCAGTCTGGTTCAAACTCACCCTTTGCCATCTGGGATCTGACACAAGGAGGCCAGTGTATGTCCTTGCACCAGTCTCCCAGGCTCACAAGGAGGTGCAAACCTGCCTTACGGCACGCTTGCAACACTCCTGGGCTGGTGTAAGGGACTTACACCGGCCAAGCACACCATTAGGACTGAGCTCTAAGTCTTACAGAGGTAAAAAAAAATTCCCATTCTATCTCCCAATTCACACATCAGATAATTTGTGCATCCGATAATTTCACTTTCTAATTTTTATTGAAAGGCAGTTTATGATAATAATTTATTAAAACCAAGAAAATTAAATTAACAGAAAACCATTCACTTATGATGAGACTTAAGCCACTTAAATTTTCCCTTATGCTCCAAAAAGCATATGAAATTGGAAGTTAATGTGATTGGCTTAACTTCTGTGCCATGAAATCAGTTAACACTTTGTACAGTCTCCTCTGTTCTGCTTGCTTTACAAACTAGGTTTCATGCACCTATACTTTCCCTTGGTCTTTCAACTCAACAGCGCACTGGGAAGGGATACATCTAGGCAAAAATTCAACAGGTGGTATTTCCCCGATTATTGCAAGAGATGTACTTCATGAATATCTGCCTGATGCATCTCTCCAAGGCACAGTGCTGTCTACAAGGCCCAATATGTAGCCTACTACTATAGAGTCAACAACCCAGCAGACCTTCTATACAAGCAGCAGCTACAACAATTTGGCACAAACGAACTGGTAAGAAAACGTGCCATCAGTTCCGTGCTGTATATATGGATTTCTACAGCATCCAGTTGTGCTTTTCAAATAACCTGCATTTGTTTGTAGCCCTAGAAAGTTCTTGGGCCTCAGCCAAAAGTAGTATGATGGAGGATATGCAGAGAGCTGGATCAACTCTTTGACTCTTCCAAAGCATTTAAGAGCAACTTCTTTGTAACCTGAAAAATCATATATTGCCAACGTACAGGTAAGTGTCGTTTAGCGGTGGGGATACATTCCCCGAAGTCCATCATCATCCAATAGTATAAACAAGTACTTACCTGCTTGTGGCAGTGAGCCTGGGAGCCTCTCCTGCAGTCTCTAACTCGGCTCCAGCACAGTCAAAGCAACCTGGAACGCTGTCCACAGGTCTCCCCATCCCACACGTGAGGATTGTGGCTGGTCCCATGCAATACCTGCTGGGGCAGTATCTGGCTGGTGGAGCAGCCAGTTCTTTCAGGTGCACAAGCTGTGGCAGCAGGACAGCCAGCAAGTAGCAGGGAACGGTCTTTCAGGTGCGTGAGCGGAAGCAGTGCAATGGTTGCAGAGTACTCTTGGTGGGCTTATTTGGGCACATTTACTCTTGGGCAGATCACCGTGGTATAGTCTGTCCATCCCTGGTTGGAAAGTCGTTAACTGCTGCATACCTGTATATGCAAACAGAAGCAATTTTGAAGCTGTTGCCATTTATGTTGTCAGTTGATATGTGGAATTTGATTAACCTGGCACAGAAACTACATGTCTTTTGATGCTATTGAAGAAAAAGAAACTTGAAGGGAATCTTTCTCTGAAATTGAAGGGAAATGAAGGACACTGAGTATCTTCCCAGCGTCTTCCCGAAGAGGGGGCAGAGGGCCAAGCAGGGCCTAGCAGTCAGTGGCAGCCTTTTCACCCTTGCTCTTCACTGCACTCCTACTAATCTTACTGGGGTTTTACTGAGAAATTGGTAGTCTTCTCACTGCTAGCACTGAGGCTCAAAAGCCCAACCGAAGGAGGTTACCATGGGGAAGACTCCCTTTCGGTGAACAGAGACACTTGAAACCCACGGAGTTCCCCTCTTTAGAAAGAGAACAGTGATGCAGCTTAAGCAATTTGGTAGACTTGGCAATCTGCCTCTCCTGAGTGAATAGATCGAGAAGGTAGAGCAGTAAAAATATAAGATTGTTATCCAAAGGCTGATGGAACAAGTAATTGGGGACATGCCCAGGAACAAAACACGGCACATATCAACAAGCAAATATGAATGACAAAAGAGGGGTTGTTGGCAAAGAGGTTAAAATGAAAGTGGCAAATAAAACAAGTTCTTTGACATGATTAACTGAACACTGTCCCTATTTGGCATACTCACGTTGTCCTAGGAGTCTGGTCACTTTGCACAATGCAGCAAGCATGCCTTTCGCAAAGCAGAAGCTGATTTTGATGATGGAGCGGGACAACACACCTAAGCATCCTTGTGGATGACCATAAAAAATCTTGGGTTGATGATGTCCCATCTGATTAAAATGCTTTATGACCATCTGGACATCCCTTCCGGACCAGATGCCAAATCAGTTGTTGCAGGCCAGTATCAATGGGTGGCTGGCTAAGGTCTATTACCTTAACTGGACCCAAATGTTGAAGACAAGCAATCCATAAAATGGCCTATTGATTCTGCCATGTGGTCATTCTGCAACAGCACCAATTTCAAGATTCTCGGGACTATGACTATGCCTTCAGCAACTTTGTTTCACTGCTGAGGCATCACAGAAGTCTCCGGGGGACCAGAAAAGCCAGACTAGAAGGAAAAATTGGGAAATAATGGAGATTTTCACCACATTCCTCAATTAGAGCTAAGGCATATAAGGGAGATGGGAGTGGAGCATGGCTTGCAAACATTTTCAAGTCCATCCTAAAGTGCCCTGAATTATTGGGACCGTATCAGAAAGCCAACTGAGAGGACATCTCTGTCTGAAAGGGGAGGGAAACAATGGAACATTAAGTAACAACGATGGCAGCAGAGCAGTTCCCCAAATAGAGCTGAATAACAACCCAATTCTATCTCCAACAGTGCTGTTGAGTGCAGTGATGCCAAAATGGCTACCGCTGTATCCCGCAGCACCTCCAAGCCTTAGAGCTTGCAATAGGGCTTCTCAAGTCTGCACTGGCTATTTTGCTGGCCCAACACAGAGAACAGAATACAGCGGAACAAGGCTCCACCGGTCCCACCCCCCATCCCTGTTTCTCACCCCACCCCATTAGACAGACATTCATAAGTTTATTCCTTGCCAGTGACTGGGGAAGGTTTGCCTGTTTTTTTCTGGAAACTTCCCTCCCCAGCCCACTACTGAACTGAAGTGTGGGTTCATGAAGCCAAATTAATAAAACATAGTATAGGCGACTATACAAAGTCTTCAGAGCTTCCTTGGTGCAAATGTTAAGCCAACCACCTTAAGTTCAACTTTCATCTGGTTTTTGGACTGTGAGAGAAAATTGTAAACAGCTTAACTCTCATTACAAATGAAGACTTTTGTTAAATATTTTAACAGTGTTTGCTTTAACCAAAAGTTCAACAACATCGACTTTCACAGTAAAGGCATAGAATGATTGTACATGAAGGTGTTATTTGCCTTATTAAAATAAGTTAAATAAATCCCACTAACACGATAGCACTCAAAGCCTTGCTTCTTATTAGCAAGTTCAGTTATGTAGTATCACTGTATGAATTAATTTTAAGATTAAAGCTATCCACCTTGAATGAAAAGAATCCAATATGAATCTTTTCTTTTGTTCCGAAGAAGGAAAAAGAAAAATAGTTTATTTAGTTCAATACATAACATATTCAATTGCAAGATTTTTCTGCACTGAATTTCACAAGGGGATTAATGAAATTATTAATGAAAGCAGTCTGAAACCAGAGAAATCTCTGGACAGGTAACATCAGTCTGACTTAAACCCACAAAAGAGGAAACCCAAAGGAAGGTCAGAAAGCCAAGATGACATGCTGTCTTCCACTCCTATTGTTGCGTCTAGTTTCCTAAAGCTTACAGGAGCTTTTAAAAAAAAATTAAATCCTGTTATGTAAATGCTGAAAACAGTGTGTTCATTGAAATGTCAATGAGTAACAAGGTTTCAGGTTTTAATCTCATCAGACTAATGAAACATGAAGATATAGAACAAATTAACAGCCCAATCCTAACATGCCCTGGAGCAGGCAGTCTGGCTGGCCTGCACTGCAGCCAGAGTAGGGCTGGGCCAGGTTGCAGCATCACTCGGAGAAAGGGGAATGCATTCCCCTTACCCCGTGTTGCACAGTAACTACCCCAATGGGACTACTCAGATCTGCGCCACCTAAAGAAGTGCAGCAGATCTGAGAGGCCCGGTGTAAGGCAGGGCTGCCTGGGGGGGGGGGTTAGGATCCAGCATAAGTGCCAGATTCTGGCTCCACCCCCCCTCCCAGGCCTGGTCCTTCCACCAGCCCACGTACCACCCTCCTTCCCCCACCCCAGAACACCTACAGAACGCCTTCCTTCCCGCCCTCTCCAGACCCCCGCACTGGCCTGACTTGTCCAACATGAATTCACAATTCTGCTGGCATAGCAGCACCACAGCCTCTGGAGGCCTCTGGAGCCTCTGGAGGCCAATGCACATCTGAGTGCTGGCCTCCCATCAACTGAGGTGGTGCAAAAGTGACTTATGGCACTTCTGCAACATCTCCGGGTCCAAGAGCACAACTGGATTATGCTCTAAGGACCCTATTCTATCCAATGTTACAGTGCTAGCGAGGAGCAGGGGGGAGGTCCGCCCCAGGTACCAGCCTTGGGGGGGTGACAACATCACTAACATCACGGAGGTTATGAGTAACCCCATCATGCTATATACCAGGGGTGTCAAACTTGTTTCATACCGAGGGCCGAATAGCATTCACGATGCCTGCTGAGGGCCAGAAGTGATGTCGTTAGGCAGAAAGTATTGTCATTAAACAGGTCATAACCAAAAATAAGCACTTTTTCTCACTTAGGAATTCATTAGCTGCAAATGACAGAAGAGAAAATACATAAATCTTTATCATATTTCAAGATATGGGAGAGCCCAATTTTTGTGCGGGCTGTCCTTTCAGCAGTAACACCTCAACACTGCTCTGTAGTGCCAGATAAAAAACTCTGCAGTGCCGGAGAGCCTGAGGGCTGGATAAAAAACTTCCACGGGCTGCATCCTGCCCCCGGGCCTTATGTTTGACACCCCTGCTATATACCGTTGGATGCGGAATTTCCTGCAGAATGAAATGCAAAAACCGGGGTAAAATATCTACTTTCCTTCAAAAGTTATGGCCATAAAACCAGAAACCAAAAAAATTCATGGAGCCCTATAGAAAGTGCAACCGAGCCATATTGCGTGTTTACTCACGTGTAGGCAAACGTGCCATAGTCCGTCGAAAAGGGCAGGCTGAGAGGAATCCAAGGACACTGGAATGGTTCCTATCCAATGAAAGTAGCTCCCAAAAAACACCCAAGAAGGAAGTCCCTCCCTTCCTCCAAGCAGACGAATGTTTTGAGCCCTATGGAAAGCAAGTAAGCCACATGGTCACATTTACTCACGAGTAAGCAAATGTGCCTTGGTTGCTGGTCAAGTCAGGCAAAGGGGAATTCAAGGCTAGCTGCTTGGTCCCAATCTGATGAAAGTGGAGCTCAACAAATGCTCCAGAAGGCAGCACCCTCCCCCCCCCCATGAATAAAACAGAGGCTTCAGCTGGTAAGGTGGCACTGAGGAGGGCTGAAAATCTCACTGATTTTTTGAGGGGGGGTGTTATTGCAGGCAGGCTACAAAGAAAATTCACTAGGTGAAACACAGCTGGCTTCCCCTTATTTAATTATCTTTTATTCTTTAACTTAATTATTTATAATTATTTTATTTTGCTTGATGACATCACTTCCAGCCATGACATCACTTCCGGTGGGTCCTGGACAGATTGTCATTCTAAAAAATGGGTCCCAGTGTTAAAAGTTTGAGAACCACTGCCTTAACTCAAAACAGGCCAATGGGATATCGGACACACACACACACACCCACACACACCCTAGTGCAGTGTTTCTCAAGCTGTGGGTCGGGACCCACTAGGTGGGTCATGAGCCAATTTCAAGTGGGTCCCCATCCATTTCAATATTTCATTTTTACTATATTAAACTTGATGCTACCATGGTATATGACTGCAATTGGGGAAATGTTACAGACCTGTACTTTTAACAAGCTACTACGTATATTCTTTTAACAATGATAGTAAATGGGATTTAACCCTGAGTAAGTGTGAATAGGATTGCAGCCTAGGATTGTTAAAAATTTTCCTGCTGTCACTTCTGATCATGACATCACTTCTAGTGAGTCCTGACAGATTCTCATTTTAAAAAGTGGGTTCTGGTGCTAAATGTGTGAGAACCACTGCCCTAGTGACCAAAGTTCTGGCAATCATGACTTTTAGGAATAATACCATCATTTTATATACCATTTGATGCAGAATTTCATCCATTGCTTATGGAAATATTCACTACATTTATTTTCTGGCCATTATTATTATTCATTTCATGCCGTGACTATTACTATCTCTCAGTCTCACCTACCTCACAGGGTTGTTGTGAGGACAAAATAAGGGGAGGAACCATGTACACCACCCTGAGCTGCTTAGAGAAAGGGTGGTATAAAAATGTGACTCAATCAATTAATTAATAATATAATTAATAATAAATTAATAATAAATAATTAAATAATTAATTGTGTCATATGGGGTGACAAAAATTTATGGGCTCCGGGTGTCAAATGACCTAGCTACAACTCTGGTCCAACCCACATGTTAGACCAAAAATTCTTCAGTGAGAATTTTTGGCTCAGGCCTGGAAGGAAAGATAATCTATGTGTTAAACCAGCATTCCCCCCCCCCCCATGAAAAAGTATGGTAGAAAGAGGAAAATGGGCAAAAAAAAAAACAAAAACAAGGAGGGTGAAAAATGATTTCTTGATTTTGCTTCATGTCGTGTCCCCCTATTTCTCACATACCTTCTACCTCCATTAGCATCTTGAGGGGGCAACATCAAAAGGCAACATTCAACATGGAGCTATTCCCCCAAAACATCAGGTCTGTGCTGAATTCTCCCCCCTCTCCCTAAAACTTTTAGGTAGACTTCTTCATGTTCCATATCACATTGTGTATTTCCCCATTCTTGCACCCCACTACCAGCAGGAACAAAGAAACCCCACAGGTGAGTTTGCCATCAGTCACATAAAACTGATGTTTTAAGAAACCCTGCAGTATCCAGGTTGCCACTATTGTTCATGCCAAGACGTTCAGTGTGTCATCCAGAAAATCCAGCTTTCAGACACATTTGGTAGTGATTTTTGTGGAAGCATGCATTGGAGGAGTCAAAGCACTCGTGACAAGAAACTGCAAGAATGACTATTTGCGTGTGCACACTGAAGTTTTCTACTTTTCAGGCATCCAAGACTACAAGATGCTATGCTGGAGTTGACCCCATAATAGCTTATAGTGCTTTGATACACAACTCCCTTTGATACACAACTTTGGTTTGACTTTGGACAGGTAACTTAATTTGAAACTATCACCTTCCTGAAAAGCAGGAAGTGGGCAATTTGATCTTTAAAAAATGACCCTACCTGACCAATTTTTCTATAGAAGAAGATCATATCCATAATAGTTTTCTCCAACCAAGCAGCTTCTATGCCCAAACCTGAAGGGGGATAGACAGATACTAGGTAAAACAAACATATAAACCTTCTTTTGCTTTCAATAATAACAACAACAACAACAACAACAACAACAACAGTATTTATATACTGCTTTTCAACTAATGTTCACAAAGCGGTTTACAGAGAAAAATCAAATAACTAAATGGCTCCCTGTCCCAAAAGGGCTCACAATCTAAAAAGATGCAAAAAGAATACCAGCAGACAGCCACTAAAACAGACAGTGCTGGGGTGAGGTGGGCCAGTTACTCTCCCCCTGCTAAAAAAAGGTACATAAAAAAAAGGTTTCAGATACATAGAATACAATATTATTGGCAATTTTATTTATTTATTTATTATTATTATTATTATTATTATTATTATTATTATTATTATTATTATTATTATTATTATTATTATTATAAAGCTTTTAATTATACCCAGGGCTAGCTATAATTACGCTAAGAATACTATGGCGATTTCCAGAGTGAACATAGAGCACCAATATTCTTTAATCCACTACTGATTGTGCCTTAATGGAAGTTGAGTCTGAGCATTAAGCTCTCATAACACAGTGTTTCCTAAAGACAAAGGACATGCTAGAGAAAACAGAAGGTTGAAACCATAAGGCTGTACTATTTCTCATGTGTTCCCATTGTGTGTGTGCAGTGAACTTAAATTTCTCCATCTAAAAACACTTTTGCAGATCCTTGAGTGAATGTTAACCAATAGGAGAAATGTCCTCAGATTATCAGTGACCGCATCTGCAGGCTTTCCTTATTATGGATATTCCACACACTGGAAAGAGCCTGAAATGTCCTTACAGTACACCAGGTATTCGAGCAAGCAAAAAAGCTTTCTGACAAAGTACTGGAGAGCAAAGGCCCTGCTCTGTCTGGACTGAATGTGCATGTGGGGGAAGGAGGGGAGTGCCTGTTATTCTCCCTCTCTATGTAGATAATAATAATAATAATAACTAGGTAATTAGTTATTACCTAGTTATTAAAAATAACTAATATACCGCCTTTCTGGTCATCGGATTACTCCTCTGACTTTATTCAAGGTGGTTTACATAGGCAGGCTCAATCCCTAAATTGAGGGATTCCTAAATCCCTCAAGGGAATTTTTACTATCATAGAGGTTCTCTCTTTCAAGAACCACACAACATTTCAGATGGCCTCCAGTTCTCCCACGCAGGCTGACAAGCAGCTCCATCTCTCACATGGAGGGCAGCCAAGACGCTTCTTGCTCATACCAAGAGTAGGTAAAATCACTCAGCTCGGCTTGTCAGCTGCCTCAAGGTCTTGCCATTCTCAGCCGTTCAGGGAGCTGCCAGTGTCCTCCAACTGGCAACCTTCTGATGTTATCTTCAGGCTAACGGAGGCTCTGCCCTCTGGACCAGACCTCCTGCCCCTTCTTCAGATGTTAGATTCAGCATAACATCTGAAGAGAGCCAGTGCAAACGCACAAAGGCTTTGTTTAGACATTATTCTGAAAGAGCCCAGGACAGTGGGGCTTGCAGACATGATCCCACTCCACCCATACCGGTAGGTTGTCTGAACAGGATGTGGGGAAGATAAAAAATGCTAATGAAGTAGGAGGGTATTTTGCCAGTAAGTGAAGTGTTGGTATAGGTGACCAGGTGACCATTTCCAGAACATCTGGGTGAGACTGGGAAGCTATCATTTTCAACAGAAACAAAAACTTATCCGAAATAACCCTATGACAGATGTACATACAGTTGGAGCTCTTTGCCTTAAGAGAGTCGCATTAAAGTGCCTCAGATTCACAAACCTTTCATAAACTCTTCAGTAATTTCAATTCGCATATATCTAGGGTAGCACCTAAGGTTTCTCCTCCTCCAGAGCAACCTTCCAGAGTCCCTTCCTCCAGAACAACCAACTCTCAGCACTTCCCCAAGTACTTGTCCAGTGATTGCAATAGTGCAGATGGACAAACACAATCAAAATAAAACAACGTAGCCTGCTTTTATCATATATTGCAGTGCCAAGCATTCCTCCCTATAAAGGTTGTGTACATAAAGTGCACAAATGTCTAACAACCGTAATAGTAGCAGCCAAAAAAAACCTGTTGTGCTTTTTTTATTTCTTTTTCACTGTCTTGGTATTAACTTAATGATATGTGACACTCCTATCAGCACAGTGCAATAAAAATGAAATGGTGCCCAGTGTGCACAGACACCATGAAAATCTCAATGACAAGAACGACAACAAAAATTATGCTTCCTCTTTCCTTTCCTCTGCCTTTTGCATTGACTTAAGAATATGCAACTTGCATCTCTGCACACCAAAATAAAAATAGAATTGGCAGCCTGTGGGCCCGGCAAACATACAAGGTCCAGGCAAATAAAGTCTTTGCCTTTTGTAACATGCAAGGAGATGTAATTCCAATCACAGAATGTCACTTAATTTGCCTTTATCAGAAATAGGAGCAAAAATATATATTTACTGCCAATGATTTTAAACCTACTATTCAACCATTAAGAATTAAGTTTTTCAAGACGGTTTTATAGTACACTCATATTGTGTTTATACTTCTTAACAAAATGAATGTTTTTGGTTAAATGTTTATATCTGATACTGCTCATAAAAATAAAAATATACAATCATTTTGTAGGATAATAGGCAAGCAGACATCTGCATGCAACATTTCTCTCATTAGAGGCTAGCATGTTAGCATATTTCCATGCCTTTGACTCAAAATACAACGTGCTGATTTGTAACTGTCTTAAAATATATATATTGTGTAAAACACAGATGCCTTGACTGGGCGTGAAGGATCACTTCATTGCTCACTGCTGGACAATAAGTAACATAAATCTTTAAAATTAATCCCATCATGTGATCCAAGAGTTCAATATGTTTTACACCCACTTTTCTCAGACTTCACTTGCAAGTTTAAAAAAACCAAATCAGAAGAGCCTCACATATATTAAAGATCCACACCTAGATCTGAATACTATTTGTTTAATATAGCCTACTACACATAACAAGACCTACAATTCAACACAATATTAAGCATGCTTTTAAGTGGGCTTTAGCACACTAAGAGCACAATCCAAACCTTATGTTAGTCTGGCGCAAGTCCCTTGCATGATAAAGTACGTTTGTGCCTCCTTGGGAGCAAGCTGAACCAGAGCACAGAGGTGCACTGGAGCACAGAGGCTGCATCCAGCTTCCGTGGCTTTTCGCCAGGTAGGTTGCATTGGCCGAGCTTGACTGACGCAGGGGTCTGGGGAGGGCGGGGAGGTGGCAGGAGGGAGGCGTTCTGGGGCAGGGGAAGGGCAGGCAGAGGTCACTCCAGGGGGCGGGCAGGCAGGGAGCAGGAGGCGTGGCTTGGACCCTGCACTTATGCCGGATCCTAACCCTGTTCCTTGAGTAGCACAGAGCAGCTTCAAGCTGCTCCGTTCTCCTCAGACTTTTGCCACCTCCTGAGGTGGCACAAGTCCAAGGAGACCCACTGAGGCTGTGATGGCTTATGAGGGGATAAGGAAAAGGGTTTCCCCTTGCCTCCAGCTGAGCCACTTCTGGTCCCAATCTAGGGCTAGATACAGCGCAGACCTCTTGGCCTGACTGTTCCAGAGCAAGATAGGATTGCGCTGTAAAAGGCCCAATCCAATGTAGTGCTTGCAGCTGCTGCTGCTGGAACTAGTGTTCCAGTGGCGATATGTGCTTTATAACTGTCTCCAACAGTGCTCTGGAAGCATGCAGAGTCACACCCTTCCAGAACACTGCTGGAGATGGCATCAAGGCCCTTGTGCAACAGCAGGGTGAATAACACCCACTGATGCTGGTAAGTCAGCAGGGTGGGCATAAAAGGGCAGAATGGGGGAGGGCCAGGGTTCATGTCAGAGGCAGGAGGGGGTGGTACTTGGTGCAGGTGGCTTCCACTGGATACTATCCCTCCAGAGCAGAGGAAACAGCCCCATTGTCTCTCAGACTTATGCCAGCTAAAGTGGCTGGTACTGGTCTGAGGAGACCTATTGGTGGTTGTGGGGCTTACAAAGGGATGAAGGAAAATATTTTCCTTTTCCCTTCCCAAGACTTCTGATCGTTGTTGTCCCGTCCCCCCCACCACAGCATGCAGTGCAACCCATTTTGAACCTACTGCATGCTATGGTGTGGAAATCCATAGGATTCAGCTGTAACAGTGCAATCTTATGCAGGTTTACTCAGAAGTAATTCCCACTTTGGTGGGACACCAACACAGCCTCTTATTCACAGAGTGGCATCCTAACAGCAGTGCATCACCACTGTGACATTGGTTCATCATCTGTGCGACATCTGTGTGTCATCACTGTGAAGTCAACATGTCATCTGTGCAACACTTGTGCATCATTGGTGTGATTCCCAAAGAACAAATCACTGCATCCAATCAGTCTCAACGCTGATGGCCAAAGAAGCATCTCCAGAGTGAACCGAGCTGCAGGAGGAGGTAGGTGCTGGACCAATGAGTGTCCAGTGCTGGGAAGGTTACCCCCTTCCACCAGTCACTAGGAATGAGCAACACAGTCACAGCCTTCCCTGCCAACCACAGGAGATGCTCCAAGGATACTCCATACTCACAATCACAATACAAGGCAGCAGTTATCATGGGGCCCATGATCACTGAGAAGCAATCCCGCCCCGGAGCCCAAGAAGTCATGGAGTGAGGGTGCTGTAGACTCAGGGAACAGAGGGGCCCTCCCTCCACAGAATCCCACCCTGAGGCCAGCTGGAGTACAAAACAGCTAGGATAGGCAATCACTATCCACTAACAAAGTAACATCTAGTCAAGGTTTTCTTTGAAGGGGATCAGTGATATAACAGCATCTGAAAGATGTTGGGTTAAAAAAGTCCTATATGCCAGCAGTCTCCAAATCACGGCCCGAGTTCTACCAGCATAACCATTCCAAGCATGGCGGTGGCGAAGCTTTACCGTTCTGCCCCACAGCCACCTTTCTTCATGCTGAATCATTGCAGAGCCTTGCGCGGGGAGCCATTTTGCCACCACTGCACCTGGAATGGTTATTCTGCCATACTGGATCCAGTCCACAGGCCCCTGTTTACATGGGTATACTCCTAATGATAGCACAGTTAGTTCGGATTACAGTAAAATCTAATTACAGTTTGGAGGCCCCTGCTGTATACACTTACTTGGGAGTGTATTGGAACTCAGTTAAAGCTCATTTGAAATAAACATCCCAATCATCAGTATTTCTTCTAAACCACCCTGAATTTTAGTCAAATGATTAGAACCCAGGTAACCATTAGCAGAAGGGTACTAGAAAGACTAGGACTATGCAAGGAAGTGACCACAAGACTAACGAGTTGTCTTTTGCAATGCAATATCTGTATTTACAGTACTGACATACTATAAATCAAAGTGTTCGGAGGATTACTGATCAGCATGAAGGAATTCCCATTAAAGCTACATATGTTGGTGGAATGCTGTCAAACCGCTCTCAAAATACCAGTTTGTTAGGCCAGAGACTTCTTTAAAAACGTGTTTCTAGACTAACCAATCCATATGCAGCGCTGGTTTAAAAAGTACTTTCGGCTCCAATTCACAAAGTGGAATGAATCCCTCGAACCACCATTTCTTTCCTCCGGGTTTGGTCAAACTATTATACTCCAGGTGCCAACATATGAATATATAACTGAGAAATTCCCTTTTCTTCCTGTGAAATATTAAATCCAACAACAAAAGGGGTTTAATCGGGAAGTTACATTCTTTTCAAAGAGAATTCCGCCTCAGCTTTCTGAAGCTCTGCTGTTTGGCTAAAAATGATTGGAAATCATAGCTTCAGTCATTTAAATAATATGTTAAAAAGCTATTAGGGTTCCCTAATGCCTAGTCATTTTTAAATGGCTCTCAATTTGATTCATGAACAATATATGGTCCATGATTCATATGACCAATCACTTAGCAAAAATGCAATTTTTTATTAAGAGTCTCTTCAAGAAACTGATACCATATTGGGAGAAATCCATTGTATCTTGTAGCATTTCGACACAATTTTTCAAAATGGTTTTGCCTCGGGGGTCAACTTTTCATGAGTCAAAGTTGGTGGAAAAGTTAGAATTGTCACAGAAAATCAAGGAGGCAAAAGGAGTTAGACGATACTGAAAAGATAATTGCAAAAAATTTGCTTCTGTTCAAGTGCAGCTGAAGTTCTGTAATGACTGAGAGCATTCCATGCATGTCAGATTTTACTGTAATCAGAACTAACTATGCAATCATTAGGAGTATACCCATGTAAATAGCAGTGGCTTCCTGGTTATGAATAGTTAGAATTAGTGAGAAAAATGCATTCTGGGGCTAACATCCTGCCTGCCTGTGTTTTTTTTTTTTTTTATCAATAAGATCAACAGGAGCTCAATGGTGTTACTAGGGGATGTGGGCCACACTGGGTGACGTGCATGGGGGGGGCAGTGACACCACTATTGGCCAAAAAATTTTAAATCTTGGTAATAATATGATCATGTTATATATCATTAGATGCACAATTTTGTGCAGACTGCAATGAAACAAACCATACTGAAATAGCCCTATCAAAAGTTATAGCAGAGAAACTAGCGTGGGTGGGGCAATGGTGCATCACCACACCCACCGCCAGGGGCATTGCCCTGCATGAGAGGAGATTCATCTTGGGTGTAACTTGCTGGCCTCCTTCACCATATGATGCAGACCCTAGTGGCACCACTGCAGGAGCTGCCAAGTAGTCACATCAATTCTATATGTATTTATGTGTATAAGGGTGGGATTAGCAGAGCCATCCTCTCTGGGAGGCCATCTGAGACTGTTGTCCACCTCCTGTGCAGAGGAACTGGAGCAAGAGAAGAAATGTGGAGGCGGAGGAGGGAGTGGTGGGTTAGAACATCAGACTGGAGTCGATTTCCATGCCTGTGCGGGTGTCAGGAGGGCACCTTTCAGAGGCCTGCTGAGGCCATGATAAAACTGGAAGTGCGTTTCTAAGGGTTTCCGGGGAATTTTGTGGCCCCAGATGCCAGATAGTGTAGCTACACTTGGAGCACTGCCTCACACATGGGAAGTCTGGAATTGACCTTAGGAATTCCTGAACAACAGCACCACATCTGTAATATGGGGATAAAAATATTTTTATCTTATTGACAGCACAATTCTATCCACGTCTTCTCAGAAGTAAAACCCTTTGTGTTCACTGAGGTTTGTTCCCAGGAAGGTGCGTATAGGACAGCAGCCTAAGTTGTTGTAAGATAATTTATGTAAATCTGAGAGAGCATTTAGGAAAAACATTTTATACTAGCAGCCAAACACTATACTTCTCAAACACCAGTCTGAGTGGCATGTGATGTGGCACACGCCTTTAGATGCTGGCACAATGACTGCTACACCTGCACAATAACGGTTCCACCATGGGAGCCCCAGTTCCACCAACAAAACAGAAGAATTCCTTTCATGCTGTTTGAAACAAAAAAAGTTCAGCTACTTCATGTAAGCACATCATTTGAGCAAATCAGTTATTATACAGTACTTCAAATAGACTATATGTCAAAAAGCAAGTTCTAAACAAAAATGCTTGATCACTCGTAAAAACACATCATGCTCAGCACCGTGACCAAGGATTCATTTGGACATTTTACATTAGGAATACTTCAATTAAAGTCTTGTTAAAAGATTACTCATTGTCAGTTCTGTTAAACCTTCAGATGTGCCTTCAGAAGTATCGTGGATTTCCTTCTCGGTAAATGATACTGGTGTTATTGTTCAGTTAATCGATCCCATAATATGTTAAACAACATACATGGATACATATAATATCTTACAAAGTAATCCTCCATGGAATCCACAGCTAATAAGTATTCTCCTTTCTGATCTCTCTAATCCTTCGTTGATACAGGTCCACAAAACAGTAAAAATAAGCTTCACTTGATGAAACTAAGTATAGATTTCTTAACTACCTCTCTCTTTTTGGTATCTATGGTACTATCCAGTTTAGCACTTTAAGTCCCATTTGTTTCAATAGGAAAGTGCTTAACTTGAAATCAGTGTTAAAATACTTAACATTTGCTGCATCATATCCATTCTTTGTCAGCTGCTTTACTTAATGTCACCCCAGTGTTGTGGTTTTGGTGTGGCAGTGACCTCTTCCACCCTGAAAGGTGGTTATTAAAGCACATGATTCAGCAGCTTTGCTTATGCAGCCTGGTCCAGACCCAGACCAGGGGTTTCCTGAACGGGAAACACACACTCCCTTAAGAACACCATAGTTTGAATTTCATCATTCAGGAAAGGTGGGGTATAAATTTAATTAAGAAGCTAGTATCATCACTCATGTCATCAGGAGGATTTCAGTTGTGACCCTGTTAAAATGTCTGTTCAAAAACAAGCCACTGAGAATCTTTCATTTTTCCCTGAGAAAGACATTCAGAAGGCTGAGATATATCTGAGCAATAGCTTTACTGACTGTGGCTATTTTGGAACAGTGAAATCATACAACTGTAAAAACTCAAGTCTGAAATAATAGCTAGAAGAGACAGTTAATTAAGTGAAAGGAAAAGAAAATCCAGTGTAAGAAAATTCTGAGAAGGTGATTTTGCAAAAACTGCGAAGTGTGATGACAGTATAGAAAGTAAGGCTCAGCTGCAATTGCATGGTTGTTGGGACTGTAGAGGGATGTATCATTCCATGAAGGAATGGATCTGTTGAAAGACATAACCATTGTAGGGGACAATGTACTGGGTCAGTTCCAGTTAGTTAAAAACTTTCCAGTTGCATTGGTTTCAATGGGTTTCAAGTACATGTCTAACAGCCCAATCCTAAAAGATGGACTAATTGGCAGAATGCATGTTCCACCAGGAGAAGTGACATGGTGGATAGGATTGGGCCCTCAGTCATTACTAAGCACCATAGACATAAATGAAACAAATAAGTCATGACTAACTTAGGGCGCAATCCTAACCAACTTTCCAGCACTGACATAGCTGTGCCAATGTGGCAAGCACTGCATCTTTAGGTGGGCAGGCAGTCAAGGGGGCCTTTTTGTTACCTTACTTTGGGGCTGCATTGCAGCTAAGCCAGTGCTGGAAAGTTGGTTAGGATTGCACCCTTAAATTTGCAGTCCTATACACACTTACCTAGGAGTAAGTCCTATTGAACTCAGTGGGGTTTATTTCCAAGTGGACATGCATAGGATTATGCTGTAAATTCCTTTTTTTTAAATGTGACTGGGCTCACTAGATTAAGAAATCATATTAAATAAATCTTCACACATTCATTAGTGAACGATTACTCCTGTAGGAGATCCATTGTGATCCTTCCCTTAAACTTTAAGGGGAGGGTTAGGGACTACACGTTAGCCCTGGTAAACAAGTTAAACATACTTACTTGTTTCAGCATACCTTTAGTCATAGTATTATTTTATCACTTCTCTTTTTGTTGGTTGGTTGGTTTTCTCATGGTTGTGTTTTTTGCTGTTTTTTTCTACTTTTATTGTGTTTTTAACTTGTGTTATGAGCTAACCTGAATCTTCAGAGATAAGGCAGGATACAAATATGTTTAAATAAAACAAAACATTGTATTTGTTTCCAACTCTATTTTTGTTCTGAGATAACAAATCAGCTTACAAAAATAGAGCACAACAACAAATTGAAAACAACTTGAATATATTAAGAACTAGCACATTATAGCACAGAAAGGAAAAGTCTTGCCAAACATAAACATCTCCACTTTCTATTTAAATAGCCAGGGAGGAAACCTGTCTGATCATTCTAGAAAAGGAATTCCATAGATATGGTAGCACTACCGAAAAGATCCATCTCAGGTAGCTGCCAAGTGAATTTCCATAGCAGACCAGAAAACAGGAATCCTGTGCTCAGTCTTAAGACCTGGGCAGCTTCCTATAGAAGAAGGCAGTCCTTAAGGCAAACTGATCCTTGACCATTTAGATAACCTGGTCCAAGATCTTCAAAGGAGCATAAATCTGTGTATTTAAAATAACCTTTGTCCAAAGCCTTCTATCTTCCTTTATTTTTCTCTTCTTTCCACCACCCCCCAACAGTCATAATAGAAGCTCAGATCTGTGCTTCATGAACAATGCCAGCATCATCAATTTAATGTTGTCCATATGGGCTTCTAATAATAGATAAGAGACTACATTTGTATTGTATGTCTTACAGACATTTAAAATCTTGATAAGGATAGGCTGATTTCATTGGCCCCACAGTTAAAGGAAAGCAGACCCTAATTAAAAGAATTCTGTTCTGAATTAACTAGTTTGACATGTGCTAATTGACAGTTCCTGTGAAATGGTTCTAATTAAAGTCAATATGTCTTTTTCAATTAAAAGGAAATTAAGAATATACTAATATACATTAACAACTTAATCTGCCTTCAATATCCCATATATCAGCTGCTTTTTTCCTTAATGCTATTGGAGAGCCATCTGACATATATCTTCTACTGTTTGGTAGTGAAGCCTTATTACTCTACAAGAGTGTCAGCTATGGTATGTATCCCCTTCAGCAAAGGAAAAAAAAAATTAACAGCTCTTCCAGATCTTATATGCAAGGATGATTAAAAGTAAATTTTCATCCACCTTTCTTGGGAGTTAAGGGCATGTCGATTAAAAGGAGGTATTCTTGATAAGTGGCAAATTCTGGCTGTAAAAAGTTATCTGTTAACCAATCAGAAAATTCTTTGAGTTCTATGTCTAACTGCATGCTGTTGGAAAGAAGCTAACCTGTCTTGTTGTCATGATCCGACCCAAATATAAACAGCCTAGTGTGAAAAATGGACCAAAGAAAATATATTTTTCATTCCATTGTATGTATCAACCTGGAGGAGGATGCTCTGAAGAAGCATCACTTTTTATTTCAAATAAATATGAAAAACATGATTGCCTTGTAAGTAACTACTGGAAGTCACCCGTTAACTATCTATAGGAATCTGGAAGTGCTGTTGATAAGCCACAAGGTTAATTTGAGTTTATATTACCAAAACTTTAATGCCACCAATTCTGCTGATTGGACTTGAAAATTAACAACAGGCAATGCCAGAAATGATATATTGATGAGCCTGCAATACATGGTAAACTATAGGCGCTAAAATGATATCCTTATATAAAATATGAACCAACCTTTTAAATATTGTTTCAGTTTGTTTTAAGACGTGGCACAAATTTATTTTTGGACGCACCCTGCTCTTATAAATAGCATACAGTTTAATTGTCTGGTATAAGTACTTATCTCAGATGACATAAAGAGAATGTCTACACAGGACATTCTACACAGACACTATATCATGGCCAGGGAAATGGGCAGCCCATTCCTATAATCAGTGGCGCTGAGTCAGCACCAGCGGCTCCCTCCTCGCTGGGTGCCTTATGGCACATTTGTGACTCCCAGCGCCAGTGCTGGTGCTGAGGTTGGATAGGATTGGGCCCGTAGTCATGAGTAAGTCCCAATCAGCGAGCCTACAATATGAATAATTTTGTCTCAGTGATTTCAGTTTGCTTAGTCATGGTTAGTCGCATACCAACAGAGTGTAGGAGTGTGTTCCACCCCAGAAGAAGATAACGGGGTGCCAGTGTTACTCCCATCCTGACCATGGAAGCCTCAGACATGCCTCGGGGGGCAGGAGAGCCAGCGGTGCTTGTCACTGCTGGAGCCCGCACTCACCCTCCCTCTGTCAGCAAAAGCTCAGCAACTCGGGTGCACCTTCCCACTCAGTGAAAGTTTCTCCTCCCTCCAGCAACCCAGAAGTCAGGACCAGCTTTAAGCCAACTGGACCGAATTGCGTCCTGCACCTAAGGGGGCACTGTGCCAGGGTAAACTACTCTACTCTTGTCAAATACCAACAACAATACATTGCAAAACATTGTATCTCTAAGATTCTACAGATATTGGCTGTGAACTTAGGGCCCCGCCAAAAATGTTTCCAATCAGGTCCTGCAGCTGCTAAGGCCGGCTCTGCTGGTAGCGATGTGATGACAGCATCATGTCACTGCCAAACTTCTGGGTTGCTGAGCTCCACACTGGGAGACACCACTCCCAGCAACAGTGCTAGTCATGGTCAAGTTTCTTTGGATACAAGCCCACTCAATGAAGGTAGTTGCATGAGCCGAAGTGGACTTTAGACATGCTCTCAACAACTGTTCCCATGCTGCATGCATGGCAAATGTATTTTAAATTTGAAGTAGCAATATGCAATATGGCATTGGAAGAGGCTTGGTCAAACTATACAAAAAACAAAAGTCGAAAAGTCAACTGGCCCAGCAAGGCAATCTCACTCCTTTCAAATTCCTTCTTAAAACCCATCTTTTCTGGCAGGTTTTCCAATGCCTTTGGTACCATGCCTTAGGAAATAATCCCTTCGGGAACTAAGTTTAACTACATGTAATTGAAGCAGCTGTATATGCTTCCCCTGTTTACTTCCATTAACTCCATCTCCTTCTGGCAATGTCTAGATTGTAAGCTCCTCAAGGCAAGGACCTGTCTTTTCGCTCTACACAATCACCATGCACACCAATTATGCAATAGTAATCAGACTCTAAGACCGTTAGAACTGGCACTCTGCATTATAGATCATCTTTAGGAGGCACAATGCTGATATTTTCCTCAGCAGTCCAGCCCCATTTTATACCACGTGTCAAAATGTGAGTGAATATTTAGAAAATAGCGTTGGTGACAAAATATGTAGAAACGTCCCCTTAGCGCCATTATAATCACTGCCCGAGGGTTGTTCTGGTTTTCATATTTCACTGCAAATACACAAATAGGAATCATTTACTAGTTAATCACTGTCAGAAAACAACTTCTGACCAAACCCACTACTGCGTTTGTTCATTTGTTTATGCTATCCTGGTATTACTCCAAAGCGGATGCAGGGTGCCTGAATACTCTGCTGTTTCTGTTTCACCCTTGAAGCAGAAGAAGGTGTAAGACACAGAAATGAAGGATATTGCAGGGCAACAATATTCATCTAGTCTACTCATCCTGGCATGAAACTCGGCCTACATTCACTCTTCCTAAGGCTACTAGTCTCCCCACAGCTACAATCAAACTGTCCAGGGCTCTCCTTATATATTGCAGCATGCCAAGCTGGTATATACTTCATTCTCTGGGCCTGCATGGGTGATTAAATCTTAGTCAAAATAGTTTCCAGTCTATTTCTGCTACCCTGAGTTTACTACCAGTAGATCCAACCAGGATCCAGACCTCAAAGAATTGAGAACCTAGGTACACTTGCATATACACAAAACACAGCACAGATCCATACTTTTCTCCCTCCAAGGATTTATCTGCCATTCACAATTCAGAGTAATCAAACAGCTAACTAGAAGTGCTCCCAGATCAAAAGCAAGTAGGTCTTGCTTTAAAAAAAAAAAAAAAGATATTCCCTGCTTACAAAAGTAATCCCAAACTGCAATGATTGATTCAAGGGAAGAACCCTACCAGCCCAATCCTATTGGACTGCCCCAATGATGGAACTACTGTTCTATGAGCACTGGCTGCCGTAAGGTGTCTGTAAAGCAAGCTCCAAAAGTGCACACTGCTAGAATGCCAACAGGAAGGCCAGAGGCTTCCTACATGCATTGTCGCTGCACTGACCATACATCAGAGCAGATAAGCCAGCGTGGGTGGCAGTTGGAGGTGGGGGAGGCTGGAACAGGAGCAAGGAGGGGTGAAACTGGGTGGGAAGAACAGGTAGGGA
The DNA here is from genome assembly GCF_035046505.1 of Tiliqua scincoides. NCBI lineage: Eukaryota > Metazoa > Chordata > Lepidosauria > Squamata > Scincidae > Tiliqua > Tiliqua scincoides. The sequence goes on from NC_089822.1 coordinate 40,521,288, forward strand.
GGGGGTGGATCCGGTAGTGATGGCATACACCAGATTCTATCCTCCTTACCCGCAGCCTCCCCACACCCTTTCTCTCTTTGGACTTTCACCAGCAAAATTGCTGGGTCCAAGGAGATCCATTGTGGGGTGGGAGGCATACAGAGGGGAAAGCAAATTTAAATCCCATTTCCCTTCAGAAGCCTCTCAGTCTGCAATCTATTGCTGCTGAATACAGCACTAGCCTTTTTAGCACCGGTGAGGAAGAGGAAGGACAGCATTGGGCCATACATTACAGTCACAGAGAAAAACCTCATAACCATGCAAATCACCAAATAAAAGAATTCAAGAAGCATATTTATAGTCCTAAACCCTTGACATGACGTAGGATTCAAACCATGATTATTCACTAAAGTTCATTCATTCACGAATTAGACAGTTCACTCTTACCAGTTGAGACCCTGATTTTATTTAAAGTGGGCACAAAGTATATTCTCCCCAAGATATGGAATTTTGCCTGGCAGTATCTAAGTAACCATGTCTTTAGACTGTTTATTAGGTTGATTCCCAAGGTCTTAAAGAAGCCATTTTCAACCACTGTACTGGGGCACATTGGTGTGCTGTGAGTGGTCCATAGGTGTGTCACAGGAATTTGGGGGAAGGTCATTAATTAGTAGGGCCAATGGGGGATGTGAGCTCCCTACTGGCAGCATGGTATGAATTGTCAATTGTCAAAAACTTGATGGTGTGCCTTGACCATTTTTGTGCCTTGTTAGCGTGCTGTGAAATGACCAAGGTTGAAAAATGCTGCCTTAAAGATTAGAATACGATCTATAAAGTTGGGAGGTGGACATCCTATACATCTTTATTGTGCCAATCTTGCTCCAAAAGGGCAATAAGTGTAAGACTATGTACCGGCCAAAGTGATGCCCGTGCAGATTTCTGCCACCCCATAGGGTTCCATGGTTCTACGGTCATTATTACTCACATTCTCACTATAGGTGACTGACGTTAAAATTGGAGCATGATACAGAGATGCCTGAAGAGACCCCCTTCGCCTTTGGCAGCATCGCTTCATGAAAGTTAAAAGTGAACGCCTTAATTTACTCTATTTCTATTCCATTTTTCTTCCAGCATGGAACTCAAGGCAGTTTGCATAGGGTTCACAGGTGGTCACGTACCCATGTACAGACAGACCTACACCTGCTTAGCTTCAGCATGGTTGCTGTATCATGTGCCCTCAGACCATACCTTGGGACCATGCTCTGGCACATGAGGGCCCAATCCTATCCAATTTTCCAGTGCCGGTGCAATTGTGCCAATGAGGCATGCGCTGCATCCTGTGGTGGGGAGGCCTCCTCAAGATATGGGAACATTTGTTCCCTTACCTTGGGGCTGCATTGCGGCTGCACCGGTGCTGTAAAATTGGATAGGATTGGACCCTAAGTCTGACTAACCATTCAGGAATCCTGTCTTTTCACTCAGTGTAAAGCACCATGCGCATCAATTATACAACAATAACAATACCCTAATACATCATCACAGAAGGCAGATTGTTCTGAACCCATTCCAGAGCAGGCAATCAGCAACCATCTGACATGCTAGCCATCTTGGAATGGGGCAAGGATTTCTTTTCAAGCCTTGTGACTGTGTGCATGCAAGGCTCAAATCTCTGGCTTTGAACCTTTTTCTGGTTTTTAATCTCATCTTTGGCAAACGGTTGGGGGTGTTGGATGGCTTCTTGGGCCAAGATAGTGCTGAAAAAACCAATCCAATTCCCACACAATTGCTCATGCAGATGTACCCAAGAAGAGCCTTCCAGTCCGTGTGCATTTTCCAGCTTTCTGCTATCTTTGCCTTTATACAAATAATTAGCCAAGCATTTTTTTTTCTGTTTATATCCTGACTAGCAAAAGCAGAATTGTTTGTGTGGGGAAGAAACTGCTGTGTTGGCAAGGCAAGCCAAGCACATCCTATAAACTCTAGAGTCCAAGGAAAATTTATCTTGGCAGTAGGTCTGTTCAAGTAATCAGCATGTGGGACGTGGTGCGCCATGGCCGAGGCAAGACCCCCCATTACTAAAGCCTGTTTCTGCTCAAGTATCGGTCCCACATCTCTTCTACTCCCCCTCATCACATTTGCCTTGCCTTGAGTGCTGTGAAATAGCTATACATCCTCTCTTAATATATACATTCTGGAAACTGTTTTCACTGCTAAAACAGAACAGATAAACATATTTTCAGCATTTATTTGTTCAGGAAATAGAAAACAAAGCAATATGGGGTGGTTTTAATATCTTTTTGGCTCGGCTCTACAGGGCTCTTGGCCTCGAGCAGCTTTCTTTTACACACCAGGCCCCATACTCCCCTTCCCCCCTCTTGTTTATTTTTTAATTGCATATCTCATACCTTGGGTCACTCAATTCTGATCCCTGTTTGTTTTCCACATTCCAATGCGTGTGGTGGCATCCATTTTTAATTATTGCCGTTGTTCTGACGAAGATGAAACTTCATTCACGTCACTGCCTGGGAAAAGGAAACAAAATTCTTTTTATTATCCATGGCTTCATCCATATGAAGAATGACAACCCCTCTCCCCCACTGCCCAAGTCACTGCCATCAGCATGTATTTTTAGCAGCTTGAAGAAGGAAATAAAATTGTTCCACATCACTGTTGCCCATTTTCCACAGCCTTCTGAAATGCATCAAATAAAGTGTAAACAAGACCCAGTCACGGACCAAGACTTCATAAAACTAGTGATTATTCTATTATGGACCATCACAAAACCAAAAGGCACCCCCTGCCCATCCATGAGACCAACTGAGGCGATCGCCTTAAGGAGCAGATTGGCCAGGGCTGTCCACCCACTCAACTCCACCGCTCCTCCTCCTCTAACTCCCTGGGATGGAAAAGGAAGAAGGGATGGTGAGGAGAGTGGTGGGCTGCAACATCATAGGAGGAGAAGCTGGCACAACATCTACTAAGGGGGCGGCATTTGGCATGCTGTCTCAGGAGCCAGGAGGACTTGGGTTGGCTTTGGCCCTTCTCCAGGCAACCAAGGTTCCACAGCAGTTGAGGTTTAGCAACATCTAAAGATGCAGTATTGGATATAAACAATGGTTATTATGAAGAGATTTAGACAGAGAGTGTATTGTTACAATCTTCAAGGAAGATTGGAGTGAAACTCGAGTGTGAAATTTGGAGTGAAACTGATCTGGGAGGACTGTACCACGTGCTTTTTCATAACTTTTGGAATGCTCTGCCTCTTTAAGCACTGGCGCAGTGGGGTCACCTGGCCTCCATTGTAGGTTGGATTTTTATCATGTGCAAAATTTTGGCTTTTAATGGGTCTTAAGTGATGTTTTACAATTGTAAAAAATAGAAGACTCTTGCAACTATGAAGTGTCTCATTCATCCAAATCAATATGTCCAATTCAGCTCCTAGTTCCCTGTGGCTGCACTCCTTTGTGCACATTCCTGTGAGTAAGCTCCACTGAACATAATGAGACTTACTTCTGTGTAGACATGCATAGAATGTGCCTTTTGGGCTGCAGTCATATACACATTTACCTGAGGGTATGCTCCATTGACTATAATGGGACTTACTTCTGAGTAAACAAGTATAGGATTTGTGCTGTTGGTCTTCTAGGCGTTGCCAGGCCACAGTGCTGGAGTATCAGTAGAATCCAAAATTAGCAGAATTTCCCTTCTTCACAAACTCTTGAAGAGTCTACACTCTTAACAGAGAAATGCTATGCCTTCCTGATTCCCCAATTTCTCCAACATTTTCCCAGTCCTCACTTTGTCCTTCAAAGCTATTCCCATCCATGGGATGAATCCTAAATTTTACTCCTAGACAAATTTCCTTCCCATGACACCAAGCTCTGAACTGCAGACTGCAGATTTTCTGGTAGTTTTATCCCCAAGAAGCTGGAATGTTTGTGAACATTCCGTGACATCATCCTGTCCCAGCCAATCAGTGTCATAGGCTTCACCATCACAAGCAAAATACAGGCCAACCTTCTCAAATTCTTAGAATGGGTTGGATGGCACATTTAGATAAATAACTTTACTATATCATTTAGTGGCAATTTGCATGTATGAAACAGACATCAATCTCCACAGACCTCTGGATCACCACAGACAGAATATTTGTCTGTTGAAACAGTTTACACATTCAGAAAGTCATTGCATTTGGGGACAGCAGCAGATTTTGAAGTACGTGTGAATCAGCTCTACATGATGGCCTTTCATCATGTGCAGACTGTAGCTATCAGTGAAAGAAAAGCTTCTGCAGGATATTATCATCATAGGAATAGATTATTTACTAGTCATGCAAAAGAACCCTTAATATAGCATAAGAATGAACCATCGGCTCGCTCTGCTGGAATTGGTGAGACTGGTGGGACATGGGCATAAGTAACTGCTCACAAATGGAAGCAAATGCTTCACAAGTTCAGTTTTGGTGTCTGAATAATATACATTTCAATTCTGAAATGCAATGTAATTTTACCAAGAAGCATCTGGTAGGTAGAAAATAGGTACAATTTATGCAGGATTCCCACAATCCTTCTAAAATGTTTTTCAGCCTAATGGCAGTGTAGCAAGAGATACAGATACATCATACTGTGCATATGCTTCCTGTGTGTGAGAGAAACAGAGAGAGAGAGAGAGAGAATATGCAATAAATGGGACCAATTTTCAGAGAATAAATCTCTAAAAGGAAAAATTACATTGTACTGTGTCTTACTGGCTCTCTGAAATGTAACAGTCTGACCTTGATATATGGCAATAATTGAATAAGTGGACTTTTAAAAATTCATTGTGCCCTTTTTTCTTTCCTTTTCTCCAAGTAAATATATTCAGTAGAGTACGCACAATTCATTGGGATGAAAATGTCTTCCATGATTAGAGGGGCCATCACCATACCATTCGAAAGGAGAGTGTTTTAAGGCTCAGTGAAGTAAAATGACACAAGTGCTTAGAGATGGGCTAAGCTTTTAAAACACAAGTATTCCAAGAGTATGGCAGGAATTCTGAAGCTGGAAATGGTGGAACTGAAGTTCAGTCAAAAACATCTTTGTGTTTGTTTAAGTTTGTGTGTGAAAGGTGATCCTATGCCAACCCTTTAGTCACAACAACTGTGATTAAAACACTGCCTGCCCACAATAAAGAGAAAGGTGTGTTTTGTTTTGTTTTGTTTTGGTCTCTTTTGCTGTCAATCTTTCACTTAGCAGGTGAGTAAGTTTAGAAGGAAGTTGTGGATTAAAGATTCCACTAAGTAAAACCGTATCTTTTTTGGCATTGTCTTTACCATTGCCTTTTTTGGTCAGCACAAGAATCTGCAATTTATATGGAGTTCAATCCTTGGTCCTAGCTGTTTTGAAGGTTCATGGGGGTGCAGTTCTGTGTATGTACTAAATTCATGATCTTGAAGAAGGGCTCTGAGGAAGTAGCATAGTGGCCACCTTAAGATAAAGAAGATACATATTTGTAGAACAATGTAATCTCAATAAAAAATAACACTAGGGGTGGGTATTCTGTTCCCAGAAGCCCCATGGATACTAAAATCCATGGATGTTCAAATCCGCTGATTTGGACACCCTAAAGCCTCCAAACTTGACCAGAGCTATGCTCCGGTCAGGTCCAGAGACCCTTCTGAGGGCCGAAAAGGAGTTCTGGCTTTTGGTCAAAAACTAGAAGTTGCCCTTTTTGGCCCTCAGAAGGGCTTCCAGACCCAACTGGAGCTCAACTCTGGTTGGGTTTGGAGGGCTTCAGGGGGCCCACCCTGCAGGTTCAGAACCCACAGATATTCAAATCTAAGGGTACTGAACCTGCAGATTCCAAGGACCGCCTGTATTTGCACTTTGTGAATTGTTTCAGGAGCTGTGAGTTCTGGTTATTATGCTGAACCTGTTTATGTAGGCCCAAATTACTGTGTGTTTTGCCACATATTCTTGCTCCTTGTCTCAGGGCCCAATCCTATCCAGCTTGCCAGTGCTGATGCATCTGTAATGCAGCCCCAAGGTAAGAGAAAAAAACATTCCCCTATCTTGAAGAAGCCTCTGTGACTGCCCTCCCCCTACACACTGCTGGTTGCAATGCATACCCCATTGGCATGGCTGCAACACCACTGGAAAGTTGGAAAGGATTGGGCCCTCAGTTGCTCTTGGGTCATCATAGGCTAGAATGCAATGTCAGCACTGAGAATAATTAAAGCATCAAAATTAGATCAGCAGTGCCTGAGGATCAGACTACACATTATGTGAAACATTTGGTTAGGTCCTTTTCATTTGGTTGTTTTGGGGTGTTTTGTTATTTGAGTTATTTGGCAGCTATAAGGAAAGCCTGATCAGGATTGGGACTGCAGCACAAGAGAGAATGCGTTTAACTGTTTCCTCCATGTTGCAGTCCTGATGAAAACAGAGCCCTCCAAGTAAATCCCATGAAGAGACATTTGCATCAACAGAAGTCCCGTCCCGTCCGTCCCCCCAGGCTAATAGAACCTTTAAGGGCACAATTTTCATCAGGATTAAAAACCTGATTCATTTTAATTTTAAACAACTGAATTTTAAACAGGTTAGCAACCCTTTGCACATACACTGCAGTCCAGATTCCAGTTCCCCTATTTAATTGAAAAATGCATACAAGGCCAAGGCCACCAGGGTATAGTGGAAGCAAGGTGGAGTAGCATGCAGCACCAGGATTGTCCTGCAGCACAAGGAGTGCATCATCTGCAGAAGTGCTCTGGTGGTGCTTTTGAAACTTTTTTCAAAGGATCTGAGCTGAGAAGTGTGAGACTCAGCAGGAGGCAAAGTGAGAAATTTGCCTAGGCAGGGATATTAGTGCCAATCTGCACTGTCCCCTCCATGGGCCATGTAATCAGGAGGGCGTGGCTATGAGGGCCATGACAGCGCTTGCACTTCAAAATTTACCACTGTTATCACTGAGGGCCATTATTTAACATAATGTGTGGTTTGGCCCCTAGATCTTCTGAATTATCTGGTACATAAACACAGACTAGACTGCATCATCATCATTATTTTTTTGCATGTACTCTAGTATCAACTTAATGCTCCACATTCCAAAAGCATACTTAACATCTAAGATCTACTAGTGAAGTTTCTGTGGACACCCCGGAAACATTTTCCTACTTACATTTTTTGAACCATGGACTAAAGCAGTCAGAAAATGGCAGCAGAAACTAAGTTCTGATGTCAGAAGGATTTTATATCAAGATCTCTTGAGTTCACATCTCTGAATTCATGTTGCTCTGTCAGGGTGCTTTTATACATGAGGCCTAAGCTGGTTACTGCTCTGACTGCTTAGTAATGCAGGTGATCTACAATGACCAGAATGAACATCCAATTTTTTAAAAGCCATCTTTTCGGCTTCCTGTCTTACATTAACAATATTTGCACATGGAACAAGTGAAAAGAACTCCAAGGTGCTTTTTCATACCTGTCTAGAATTGCCCTGATACTTCCCAGTCTATTTCCAACATAAACTGTAAGCCATAATATGTGAATATGGTGTAAGAAGAATCACAGACCTGTCAAAATCTAAAGCACAATTTATATGGTTGTTGATGTGGAACAGTACAATAATGCTGTTGATGTAGTGAAGGCAAACATAAATATAGGCTTACAACTGCATACATGCCTCCCTGTGCACCCTGGTCAATATCTGAAGTCACTCTGTGAGACTACATTCACTGAGGTGTAGGCATCCACTAGAACAGCCATTTTCAACCACTGTGCCGTGGCACACTGGTGTGCCGCAAATTGTCTGTAGGTGAGTTACGAGAGTTTTGAGGAGGGTCATTTGTTAATAAGGCCAATGGAGATGTGAGCTCCCCACCAACAAAACGGTGTGCCTTGTCAATGGTCAAAAAACTGATGGTGTGCCTTGACAATTTTAGTACTTTGTCAGTGAGACGAAAAAGGTTGAAAATCACTGCACTAGAAGTAGGACTTCCCCAAGAGTAGCTCCAACATTGTAAGATGTTTTTCCAGAGATGTACCCCTTCCAAGCTAAAATCTGCCCTTTCAAAAAGACATTTAATATCAATTATTTTTATAGTTACTGCTTTTTGCTGCTGCAGTAGGGGTTATTCCCCATTTTTTATTCACCACTAACATTTTTATCTTGTTGGGAGCATTGTATTTGTTTATTCTATTCTGCTACTTGTCTTTCAGCCGATTAGGCTGTAGATTGATGGTTTTGACAATCTGTCATAAGCCACTTTGAGTTCATCCAATACTAAGCAAGATATAATTTTTTTTTTTAAATAAAGAACTAGGATGTCACAGATGCACTGGGTAATATGCATGTGCATTCCTACATATATGCACCCTATTCCTGGTACCGTCCTCCCCTTGAGGTGAAAAGTTTTTAATAGTTAGAGCTGTGCATATCCAAATGTTTATGTGTGCTACATGTATGACACATTACATGTGTAGTTGCTGACCCATATCATATGCAGGCCCATATCCCACCATATATACATTATGGGGACTATTACAGATCATCTGTTCACATGACATATCTTGCACGATCAACCAATCAGAAGCAACAGTAAGCTGACCCTAGATCAATGTTGTTCAGAGAGAATGCCTGTTTGCTTGCTTGCTTGCTTGTTTTTAAATGTTGTGGATCCCCAGTTATTGTTGCACTCACAGCAGCTCTTTCCACGAACAGAAATAGTGGCATTCGCACAAGAAATCCTTCTTTCCTGTGAGCCCAGCTAGGACCCAACACATGCATTTCTAGATAATTTGATGCTATTTTTATTTTCTGTGAGATTGTGCAGGGTCTTACTGATGCATTGAATTATAAATTTATTTATTTATTTGAAATTCAAAATATTCTGCATGGCTTTACTGCTTTGTTGTGCTGTGGAAATGCTCACCTATGAAATATTCCATGCTAGTACCAGGTTATAGGAGACCAGGGACAAAATCCTGTACTGGGCTCTCTATGGCACATCTTGTCCATCTCCTAGTGGTGCACGAGCTGCTATCGTTGCCACTGGCATTGAGGGTTCAGAGGGCCCTCTGCCCAGGTGGGCCCTCTGATGTGTGTGGGCCTGGCCTGGCAGATCCCTGACACCGCCCTGATCTTTCCAGCTAGACACACATGCACTTCATTTCTTAGTCCACACGTGTATGCTTTTTGTCCTTTTGACTTTACGCATTGTGTCAGACCTTCTCATTCCCCGCACTTCAGACCTGCAACGTAAAAGTAACATGCATGGATCCAAAATGGAATAAGTAATTGCTTGATAGCTTCTTGCTAACTCTTGAAAGAGCTGTGCAGCTGCTGATGTATGTTTGTGCTGGCATTGCAGAGTGGAGTCCTGGGAATAAGGAATCTGACTTCAGAGAAACAAGAGCTAGCTTCAAAGAAGAGAACCACTCTCCCCAGCTGATAGAACTTTTCCTGAAAGAAAAACAACGCTGAAGTAAGAAATACACCAGTAATATCTCCTGTTTCTCCTCTGCAATCCTTTTCCAAACTTTCTTTCCATTTATCTGATTACATACTTCCGTCTCCACAATCTCCATTGTGAGAGTTCTACCTTTTCTGTTAGTTTAGGTGTTTGATGATAGATTACACTGTGAGGCCGTATTACATCAAAGCATACTAAATTCGTTAGTAAAGCAGGGGAAAAAGACTTGTAATTGTGGTAGTTCCATGGAGGTCTCCCCAGATTTGGAAGTTCTGAGACTGGGGAAACAATTTGAGCAATATTCGTTGTATGTTTTTTTTAATAGATTAAGAAGGTTTGCTATCCTAATAAATATCTCAGCTAGAGTTTTCACGTGTGTGCTAATCACAGCAAATCAGGTTTAGGTCATTTGTTTCCAGTGCTGTGATGGTTGATCGGCCACCAGTTGTTTTCATGTTCCTTCTTATACTGGTATATAAAGTATGTGAGGAAAAAATTGGGTTGCATCCCAACCTGGCACTCCAGGAATAGAAATTCTTCCATTCGCAGAAGGAGAGTTGCAGTCACAGAAGAGTTTTTTTGTTTTTGTTTTTTTTCAGTTACTGTGGCTCTCCTTTTGTAAAATGGGAGAATTTCTGTTCACAGAGCACAAGGTTAGGATACAACCCACTGAGTTCATTTTGTATCATTCCAAAATTGAACTCCAGGGAAATAAAGAAGATACAATGTTATCATAAGATGCTGGTATCACCCTCTTTGAAGCATATAGGAATATTGCCATTGTCATAAAAGACAGAAGAGGCATATTGAGTCTGGCAAGCACGCAAAGAAATCAGCACAGCCATTCAAGTCGTTCTATTTATGCGACTTGCTTTTAAAATCATGCTACTTGCTTTTTCAACCTGTTCATAAATGACCTGGAGACAGGGTTAAGCAGTGAGGTGGCCAAGTTTGTGGACGACACCAAACTTTTCCAAGTGGTGAAGACCAGAAGAGATTGCGAAGAGCTCCAGAAGGATCTCTCTAAACTGGGAGAATGGGCAGCAAAATGGCAGATGCGTTTCAATGTAAGTAAGTGTAAAGTTTTGCACATTGGGGCAAAGAATCAAAACTTTACATATAGCCTAATGCAGTGTATCTCAAACTGTGGGTCGGGACCCACTAGGTGGGTCAGAAGCCCATTTCACATGGGTCCCATTCATTTCAATATTTTATTTTTAATAGACTGCTATGTGACTGCATTTAGGGAAATGTTACCAATTTGTACTTTTAACAGGTTACTATGTATATACTTTTAACAATGATAGTCACTCCTGAGTAAGTATGTGTGCCCATCTTACCCTTTAATGCTGTTTTTATTGTTGGTGATGTTTTAACTGTTTCATTTATATGGTATTCTGTTGTTTTATTCTGTTGTAAGCTGCCTTGGGTGCCATGTTGTGGTGGAAAGGCAGGATAGAAATAGCAAAAAATAAATGCATAAAATATATTATGCCTGCTAAGAATGCTACGTGACATTTTTTTGATTAAAAAAATTCCCTTTAAAAAATTACAATGGATCCTTTGCATCCACACATCCTATATTCATAGATTTAACCATCTGCGGATACAGAGAGTCCACATGGGTGCTTCTAAAGCCTCTTGTAATTAGTTACCTGGAGCCTCTGGAGGCTTCTCTTGGGTTGCACCAGGCCAATGACCCACTCAATCCACCTCCACGGGTTTCAGAATGGCCCGCAGAAACCTCCAGAGGATACCTCCGGTCAAACTGAAAATTTACTCCAAAAACTAGAATTAGCTCCTAGAGGCTTCTGCAGGCCATTCTGAGGCCTGCAAAGGCCGATACACGGTTGTCAGCCCGGCACAACCCAGGAGAGGTCTCCAGAGACTCCAGGTAAGTAGTTGGGTGAGCTTCAGATGTGGACCCCAGCGTCTGCAGAATTCCTTTACCATGGGGGAGAGGGGGTCTGGAACCAAACCCCCATAGATAAGGAGGATCTACTGTATATGCAATGATTTCGTGTTTTTTTAACTTTTCAAATATTGTGGTTATTCTTATATATTTTAACTTAGATCAGAGAATAAATCTCCTGAAGAATGTTTGAACAACATCAAGCCATTTCATTATCCACTATGTAAATATGTTTAGAAACCCTTCAGCACAATTTAACTGGGCAAAATGAATCCTTCTTGTGCCACACAATAAGGCTGTAATCCTATGAATGTTTACCCCATTAAACTCAGCGGGACCTTCTGGCAAATAAACAAGCATAAGGTATGATGTAATTGTTTCTAAAACCATGCCTGGTTATATACAGGTTGCCTCCTGGGGGATCTCTATGTAGTAACACATGGAGTTTTATGTGTTGTTCTTACACACATACAGCTGTTCTTTTTAACAAAATTGTGTGCAGAATGATTGTGTTTTGATTGATTGGGGGAAACCCTAATTATTTGAGTTGATTGTTCTGCTTATTTAATTATGTGTCTGTAAAAAGGTACATTAAAAAGTATTTTATTCTTCCCAAGTAACTTTTCAAAAGTGTGAAACACACAGCGTTAACCTCGTCAGGAGAGCTTGTCATTTGCTGAATGAGGGCCCAATCCTATCCTATTTTCCACCACTGATCAATGGCATCGCTAGGGAGGTGCGGGGAGTGCGGGCCGCAGTGGGTGACACACACAGGGGGGTGACGCGCAGTGGGGGGGGTGACACGCTAAAATCATGGTGGTTAGGAGTAACCCCATTGTGTTATATACCATTAGATGTGGAATTCTGAGCAGAATGCAATGCAATAAACCAGAGTGAAATATCTCCTTTCTATCAAAAGTTATGGCCAAAAACTCAAAGAACAAAAAATGCATGGAGCCCTATGGAAAGTGAAACTGAGCCGTATTGCACGTTTACTCATGAGTAGGCGAACTTGCCTTAGTCCATCGGAAAGGGCAGGTTGAGAGGAATCCAATGACACCAGAATGGTCCTGATCCAATGAATGCAGCCCCCAAAAACACCTGAGAAGGAAATCATTCCCTACAAGCAGACAAATGTATTGAGCCCTATGGAAAGCGAAGCTAAGCCTCACAGTTGCATTTACTCACGGGTAAGCAAACATGCCTTGGCTGGTGGTCAGGCCAGGCAAAGGGGAATGTGAAGCCACCAGAATGGTCCTGATCTGATGGAACTTCAGCTCAACAAATACTCCAGAAGGCAGCCTCCCCCCCACACACACACACTAAAAAGGATCAAAACAGAGGCTTCAGCTGATAAGATGAACATTTCTGAGACTTGCAAAGCCAGGTGGATCCTGACCGTGATCTGGTTGAAACAGAGGCTCTTAAATTGAACTGGGCACTGGGTAGGGCTGTAAACCTTACTGATTTTGGAGGGGGGTGTTATTGCAGGCAGGCTACAGAGGAAATTCACTTGGTGGAACAGGGCTGGCTTCTGCTTATTTATTTGTTTTACTTTAATCATTTATACATTTATTTTAGTTTGCCTGATGATGTCACTTCCACCATGACATCACTTCTGGTGGGTCTTGGACAGATTGTCATACTAAAAAGTGGGTCCCAGTGCAAAATGTTTGAGAACTGCTGCAATAAGGTGTTAGTAAGTTGACACCCTGGGGGGTGGGGGTGTGACACCCCTGGTGACCAAAATCATTAAAATCACAGTTTGGGGAAATAATACCATCTTGTTATATATCAATCAATGCATAATTTCATGCAGAATTTCTATCTTTGTTCTACCAAAAGGTACAACCAAAAAACCAGTGGCGGCAGTGATGGTACATCACCACGCCCACCACCTGGGGTGTTGCCCTACCCACTGCATGGTGGGGGTGATATGCTGGCATCCCGCACCAGGTGACGCAAACCCTAGTGATGCCACTGGTACTGATGCAGCCATGTCAACAAGGTGCACATTGCATTCTGTAATGGGTGGACAGTCACGGAGGCCTTCTCAGGTAAGAAGTGTTTGTTCCCTTACCTCAGGGCTGCATTGTCACTGCAAAGTTGGATAAAATCAGGCCCTAAATCAGTCAGATAACAAATGAATAGTTTTACCTGTCTAAATTCTGCAAATTGGTTCCAGGGAAACAAAGAGGAAAAGGATGCGGGTGACTCCCTATTAACCATTTTTGGGAGTTCCCTGCAGATGGTCAGTATGAACAGGAAATTGGCAAGATCTAGTCAGAAAATCAAAATGCTCCATTGTTCTGTCAACAAAATAAAAGGGCAGCTTTTAACATTTTTAGTTTGCATAGCTGAGCCAAGCTTCTTACTTTTCCAAAGATCTGCAGCTGCCTCACAATTATTATTACATGTTTTGTTTTCAGAAACTTTCAGTGTGTACTGTCTTATGGCAAAGAGCAAACCTCAGCGTTTACTTACCCTCAACTACCTTGAGAAGCAGGGTAGACAGAGAGATAACATGCCCAAGGCCACCTAATAAGCTTCATTGCCAATGGGAAATTTCAGTCAGTGATTCCCATGTCAAAACTTTTTTCCACACACAAGGAACAGAGTTCCTCTTCCTGTGAATACTTAAGAATGTGAGTATAAATTACAGGTGAAAGAAATAAAAGTACATATTTTGTACTATGGTAAATTATTATATATTTCTTTTTCATTTCAGTGTCTCTTGCTAGAAAAATTGTATGTTGTTCATTTTAGTGAGTAATCAATTAACTTGCCTGCCAAGAGGCAATTTCTTCATGTATCAGTGATGTTGGAATGGTTGAGAGATGGAAATAGAATCATACTTGGGAACCATAAGTTGGTGCAGAGGGTAGTTTGATCAGACTGAACCTTTCAGTTCAGTTTCAGGTCAACAGGAAACTCCCACAATCTCTTTTAAACTCACTGATGTATTCTAGTGAGCTATTTTCAGTGCTGACCTACATTCTTAACACATCACTAACTTCACTAGGGTTGCATAAGGTGAACATCAGTGAAGAAGTTGAATGCAGACTTTCATGCCCTCAAACTCTGCCTACTTAACAGGCATTTCACTGGCACAGTTTCCATTTTCTCACTCTGTGCCAGTCCAAATATATGTATGCAAAGCTGTGGAGAGTATGCGTGTGCCTACCTCTCCCATGGTCAGTGCTGTCAGCTTTGACAGGACTAGAAACCTGTCAGGAGCAGGAGAAGTCATGGCTCAATGCAGATGCTCCATCTCAAACAGCAAGCACAAGCCTAATTTGGTGACCAGAGCAGAGCATATGGGCCCAAGCAACCACTGCCTTGCACCCAGTGGCTGATGCCATGAGTCAGAGGGGTTTCCTTCATGTGTTCATGGTCACACTATTCCGCACACAGATCTGGGTATAGCTACATCATATGACTACTACTTGCTCATATGCACTTAATTTTACTATTAGCAAGGAACTGAGTTAATCAATATTTAGGAATGGATTGTCATTTTTTATTTTTTTTAAAATTCCAAGACATATATTTTGGGAGTGAGAGACTATATGACCACATGAACTACATTGGAATGTTCCAGTTTCATGCATCCATTGGCAGGTTATGTCATGAGATCGGGTGAAAGAAGCAAGCTCACTTGCCTGACTTGGTAGCATATTATGACTTGTCCTTCCCTACATGTCATTTAAAAAAACAAAACTGTGCTATTTATCAAGTTCTGGATGACAGATGAAGAAAATTCTTCTGACAAAAAAAAACCTGTGCAAAAACAGTTCACTTTATGCCTGTTTGTAGGAATAGTCTTTAGCTGTGGAAAGTAGTTGGTCATTTTTAAATACATATTGGTTTATGACTTTAGATCCTCCCTTTATTTACATCGAATGCAAACTACACCCAGGATAGGGTCTTGGCTGAGTGGTAGAGCACAAGCTTCCCATGCAGAAGGCCCCAGGTTCAATTCCCGTTGACTCCAGTCAGGACAGACAAATATTCTTCCCTGAAACTCTGGAAAACTGCAGCTTGTCTGAGTTGATAACGCTGACTGAGATTGTCTGATTCAGTATAAGGGAGTTCAGTATAAGGGAGCTTCCTGGGATACTGAACTTAGTGAGGCAGCAACATCAGCCATCAGAAGGATGAGAACAGTAACTTGAAAATGAACTGCAGGTGAGTTCAGGGGACTCAAAGTAAAGCAAGTGACACTTCAAAGAGCCAGTAAAAGAGGAGTGTCACAAGAAAGCTGCCAAGTGGAAGGCATGAAATGGTGAAAATGAATACAGATCATCTTGTATGTTAAACAATGATCAAACCTCTGTAAGCGACCCTTCGTCTTTATGACAAATATTGAATAATAGAACACAAAGGTTCTCAGAGCATAAGACATGGCTCTCGAGGGAGATTCAGGCCAGGGAGGGTGTTAATGTTTTATCAACATTTTATGCTTTTGTGGGCCCAGATTATAGAATACCAAATTCTCATTCCATCCAAACAAGCGGTGCAGAGGGAAAGCCTTGGTTTGCCACAAAGTCACTCATTGGCTGTGACAGATGATTGCTCCATTGACATCCATCTTTTCTGCTTCTGTAGGATTCATCCACCAAAGATCCTGCAGTATATATTGCAGATCCACATGGTTCCCTAGTTCATTTTCCCTTCTTTTCTTTTCACTGTAATCTTGCTGATATCCAAGCCTAAGATGAAAATGACCCTACAAAGCCATTCACCCACGCACTGAACAAGGGGAGGCTCAAATCAACAGTTTCATGTTTTCTAAGGTATGCTGTCAGTGGCTAATTGTGTTCAGGAATCAAAGGTGTTTTTTTTAAACCCTCCAACAAGCCTATAGCGCTTGACAGCATTTCATCTTTTCCTTCCCCTTAGCAAACCAAAGTACTCATGTATGAACTTGCCCATTTGCTGAGCTCCTTATCAGAAGCTCTGCTCTATCTCCTCCCACTTTCTAAGGTTAGGTGGGCAGACAGAGCCTTCTCCATGGTGGTGCCTTGACTGTGAAATGCCTTCCCCAGAAAATTTGCCTGATGCTAACACTGTTAAATTTTTTAATGCCAGGATAAAATTAAACTATTTGCTCACATCCTTGACTGTTCTGTGTCACTGCTGTTTTCTCTATTTATGGTCTGATTTCATTTAATTTGTTTTTCTCCATTTTGATAGTTTGTATCATTTTAAAATCAGACCATAAGTCATCTGGAAAGTCTCCTGGAGGATAGAAGTAGTAGAGTTTTAATATAAATAAATAATGGATTTTCTCCTTTATCTTTCAAACTAATTTGGTAATCTTCCTACATACCAGAGGTGGTTGCTATTATTTAAAATATTCCTTAAAATAACATTGCATCGCATTTATATAGCACTTTCTCAGTGTTTAAACCTCATCATATACATTATCTCCAGAATCCTTACAACAACCCTATATGGTTGTTCAGTATTATTAGTCCCATACTGAAAAAAAAATTGGGGGGGGGGAGTGGGGGGAAATGGTGCTGAAAAATAATGGTGTACTTAAGGCCATCTAGTAAATTCATGACTGGAATGAGATGTGAACCAGTGACTTACTGCGTCATCACTCAGCTTCATAACCACTCTACTACACCCATGCAGTATGGTACATGATGAGATTGTGAACATTTTCAAACACAAGACATACTAAAACTGTGAAAGTATACTAATGTATACTGTATTGTATTGCTGCAGCTTCTTAATATTGTTCCCTGTCCAGGAAAATAAACAAACGTTTTTGCATTTATCTCCCATCCACAAATGATCCAGAAATCTTGTCATGAAGAGGCACTTTTTTTTCTGGATATGAACCAAATGATTGGCGTATGATTATATTCAAGGCTGAGCTGTTTACCAAGAGTACAATTGTTTAGAAACTCAAGTCAGAAACTATAATTAACATCTCGGAATGGAATTCTGGCCTCTGAGAGTTGCCATACTTCTCAAAGTTCACATGTCAAAGATATGGCAACTATAGAAGTGTAGGATTTCTTTTTTCATACAAAAGTGTGAGATTTCTCTTTTAATAGTCTTGAAAATCTTTGACTGGGCAAGACTAATGGACTTAAGAAAATGGTTTTCTGCATTCTTTTTGTAGATACTATGTCATAATCATGTTTTTGTTTCATTTGTTGTCATGGCACATGAATCTCTCCTGATAAAGTCTAAAATTTCTTTGAGGATGGAATCTAAACAATGAAGTATTAGATCATTCATAATATTAATGCTACCAGGTCTCTCCTAAAATGTGTTGATGTGTGGAAGAACCTTAAGGGCCAAATCCTATCCAACTTTCCAGCCATGATGCAGTCAAGTCAGTGGGGCTTGCACTGCATCCTGCGGTACAAGGATGGGGCAGTCACTGAGGGGCTGTCACTGAGGCCTCCTCAAGATTGGGTCCTAAGGGCCCAATCCTATCCAACTTTCCAGCACTGTTGCAGCCACAATGCAGCCCCAGGGTATGGGAACAAATGTTCCCATACCTTGAGGAGGCCTCTGTGCCTGCCTCCCCACCACAAGATGCAGTGCATGCCCCATTGGCACAGCTGCACGAGCACTGGAAAATTGGATAGGATTTGGACCTTAGATACTTAAAAAAAACATGTTTGAAAATTATTCTAGATCCAAGAGAAGTTGTAGGTATTATGCAGTCAAATTAAAGCAACTTCAAGTCCTGATGATGTTAATGGAAAATTAACAATAAAACAATAACCCTTTTCTTAGTTTTTTACCATTGAAATCAGTGCTAAAAAATGTCATAACTGTTAAAAATGCTCATAACTGTTAATAGCAAGTTATAACCAGGTAAAATTAGGCAAACCTACCGCCACTGAAATTCTTTGAATTTGTTAATCATGAGCGGCAGCCCAATCCTGAGCTGCCTGGGGCATGCGGCTGCGGTGGCACAGAAAACGGCTGCAGCCACATCCTGCACAGCAGCTCCTTGGGAAAAGGGGACTTTCATCCCCTTCCCCCAGGTAAAGAGAGTAGCCTCACAATGGGGCTACTGTTTCACTGCCAACCAAAAGGTTGGTGGTGAATCAAAAGCCTCTATGTAAGGCGGCAAACCCAACACGGAGGATCTGAATCTGTTGGAGCACTACTCCACCTGTGCTGCCTCCCTCCCCCCCACTTCCTCACCCGGCACACCTCTCCCAACCTCTCCCCACCTCCTGCCTCCCCGGAACGCCCCCTTTTCCACCCTCTCCCTGACCTCCTCCCCCCTCCCCAGAACACCTCCTCCCCACCTCTCCCTATGCCCCCGCTTACCTCTCTGCTGCTTGGCGGTCCATGTGACTGCAGAGCACTGGAGGTTGGGTGCCAGCCTGGTGGTAGCCTGGCGCCAGCCAGCGCTAGGTTACCACCAGTGCTCACCCAGTCATAGGGCCCACAAACATGACTTACAGCATGTTTACTAAAGTGCACATCAGCAGTGAGCCGGCACGCTGAGCCCAGGATTGGGCTCTAACTTGTCGTATTGATTTCAGTAGTGCTTAGTCATGACTTTCTTTGGATACAACCCAAAGTATCTACTGTTTTTCCAGCTCAAATCCAGAAGTGGGTAAAAATCACAATCTGCAATATTTCTGAGGCATGGGGAGGACTGCAGAGGGGTCTCACTGTTTCACTGGCTGGGGCATCATGATGTCCGAGTTTGGGAAGCTCTGGATTATAGCAATAACCCTTACCTACTCTGAAACTCTTATTTGCTGCAGATGGCCTACTGTTAATATTTTATACAAGTATTTTATTGCCATCACCCTGTTTTCACAATAGTACTGCAAGTCAGTAGCACAGAATGCACGAAGCAAGATACCATGGTGGGAGAATAACTGGATCACAGAACCTCTGCCACCCAAATCATTGTCACTATCTCACCGAATCATGAGTACATTTTCTGTAGGGCTATAGGTCCATCTGTCTCATGCACTGATGGAGATGCGAGAGCAACAGAATATTGTCCCATATTTTCTGTTTTGGGGGCCTCACAGTATACTGCAGGGCTATATGCTCTTTCCATTTTCTTTCAGGTGATCTTATCTCAGCCCAGATGAGAAGCAGAAACATCTGCCACTTCCTTACACTCAAGTTTTCATCTTGATTTAACAATCTGTGCCTTGACTTCCAGGATATCACAAAGACCAGATCTGAAACTTCTGCCTGTGAAATATCATAGTTTTCCATTTCCCATTTTGTGCTGTGCACATTTATTTGCGATTAAGGTCCATTGAACTCAGTGGAACTTACTTCAAAGTAGACATGCATAGGATTGCACTTTTAAGAACTTTGATTCTTATCTTTTTAACCTTAAATTTCACTCCAGATCCCTATGTCATTTAATTTACAATCACTGATACTTTTATAAATATTTTATAAACTATACTGCTACTCTGGTTTGTATAACAGAGCATGTGATATAATGAAGAGTTCAAAAACCTCATAAAATATATTTCACAACAACTTTGACTGCTGAATAATTAATTTGGTTTAATAAAATACTAGAATCTAGGGTAGAGATAAGAAATACAACAGGCGGCTGCGTTTTAAAAAAAAATACAGAATATAAAATAAAAAAGCAGCTTACACATATATGTACCTTCTCTGTGATCAGCTTAAATTGAGAGTGGAGTTCAATTATTCTCCCCCCCCCCCCCCCCGCCCAGAATTGAAGGTAATTTCAGAAAGGGTTCAGGACTTGGGGTTAATAAACTTATTACACTTTTGCCTCTACCCAGAAGGTTTTTGCAGGAACTGGTAAGTTTTCAGCAATAACTAAAATCCTGCTTGACCAATCCTGTTTGACCAGCAGCAGCACAAAATAACTGGGAAGAGAAACTTCTCTAAAATCATCTGCAATTTTCATTAAAATTATTTCAATCATTTATTTATTACATTTGTATCTCAACTTCCATCCATGGAAATCAGGGAAGTTCCTAGGCATTGACCAGACCTAGACGTCCTCAGCTTTAGCAAAGTGTCCTGAAGCACACTGTGCCTTGTTAGTCTCAATCTGAAAATAGATCCTCTATTAAGATGCAATATCCAAAGCACTCCAGGGTAAGGTTTACAAAAATTGCAAAAATCTCATTCATCAAATGAGCTTCAGTTCAAAAATTATCCTTCATTTGGCTTCATTTCTGAAGGTTGGGTCACTTTTCTTTATTTGCTTTCTAATGTCCCACTCACTCTTCTTAGCATCTCAGTAGTAGGAGAACCAGCACAATACTGCAAGATGTCCTCTGTTATCCTCTAGGACAGTGGTTCTCAAACTTTTAGCACCAGGACCACTTTTTAGAATGATAATTTGTCACGACCCACCAGAAATGATGTTATTACTGAAAGTGACATCATCACGCAGGAAAATTTTTACAATCCTAGGCTACAATCCTTTCTACACTTACCCAGGAATAAGTCCCATTTACTATCATTGTTAAAAGTACAGATGTATAACATTTCCTCAAATGCAGTCAAATGCCATCAAATCTAATGTATTCAAAATAAAATATGGAAATGAATGGGGACCCACATAAAATTAGCTCGCAACCCATCTAGTCGGTCCTGACCCACAGTATGAGAAACACTGTTCTAGGATAATCAAAAATTATGACAGATGAATACTGATGGACACTGACCTGGAATTATTTGGAAAGCCCCTACAAGTACACAGAAGTTCCCAGGGGCATTTTCACACTTCTGCTTTGAGTCTTATGAGTAACCCGATGTTGACAATCAGGTAGCAACCAGGTTGAAAAACTTCCACAACCAGGTGGTGAAGAACTTCTAGGAAGAACTTCTACTAAATGCCTTATGCCTTATCTTGGCCCAATTTGGACCATTCAGACATTTGAAATTACAGCAATATTCCAACTGAGAGATTTGCATAGTGAGATTTTTATCATCATATTCAAAATATACCTTATGCACTAAACTTCTTCGTTTTTCTCTGTCACCATAGGGTAGTGTTAGGATGGCAGTAGGTTAAAAAAAAACTATAGGCAGTATACTGTCAATAAAATGACAGAATATTCACCTGGAAATTTTGTTTCCTCCCCATAGTTATGGCACAATCCAGAGCAACCTGCATGCCAGCACTGCACATTCTACACCAATGCTTGCCTTCACAAAAATGTCGTAAAGCACTTTGCCATGGCATAGGAGCTCCTGTGCTAGCGCAAACACCCTCACACACTGGTAGATGGAGCAGCATGCACCAGAGAAAGCAAGTTCCGCACAGAGCAACATGGAAATGGAATGGGGCAGGGGATGGTGATGATGGGGCCCAGGAGTTGGCGCATGCCGCATCCTGTCTCTCTTCCCAGGCCTGATCTGCCAACAGAGAGCAACACAGACTTGCACCAGCCATTGAACTCACACAGGTCTAAGTTGCCCTATTGCGGCTGCTGGAGCTTATCCTGGGACAAGGGGACAAATGTCCCCTTACCCCAAGGAGGCTTCCAGGAATCAAAATTCCCATGGAGGATGCAGCACTGGCTGTGCTAGTGTTGCTGTATCACTGTGTGGGAATTTGTGCTTGATTGGGCTGCCTAAGTTGCATGTACAACCACAGAAAAGCCACAGGTTAGTTTTAATTCCATTGTTTGGGGGTTGGTTCTCTACAAGAAAAGGGCCATCTATTTCCCCATATCTGTGTTGAGAATTTCCAGTGAAGTCTATGGGAGTGCCATGTATAGGCTGACGGTATATTACTCTTCAAAATAATTTCAGCAAAGCCAAATACTTAAAAGCTATTTCACCCACATCAGCTTCCGCCTTGAAATCGCAGGCAGGAATTACGCTGCTGCCCTGTTAAAATGTTAGCAACCACATTTCATTTTTTGAAAAGGCAATTTATTTGTCCTGAAATAAAGAGTTGATTATATCTCTTATTACTGTTACAAGAACTTGATATATCACAAAGAGGAAGAGTTACAACATGTACCAACTATCAACCAAGAAAAATGAATCTGATTCATAATTCACTTTGAGAATGTCTAGTTAGTCAATCAAATGATTTGTAATCATAAAGGCTGCCAGGAACTGAATGAATAACAGGTCACACTAAAATCCTTGGATTTCCTAGTATTCTTATTTCATTATGTGACTTTTACTGCTATTGCTGGTAGTTGTCTCTACCTCAGTAGAACAAATTAAATACCATATAGCTTTTTGCATGACTCTGTTGGGCTATTTAACACACATACAGAGAGTGACCACTCAAGTAATAGACAAAGCTAGATTTTTCTTCATGAAAGCTGCATCATTTTTACGATGTAAAGCTTGTAGAGAAACAAACCTATCCTCTCCTCCACCACCACTCTTTCCTCCTGAAAGCATTTGGGAGGTAATGAATCTTAGCATAGATCATACTGTTACAGCACATTTTCTCAAGTTATTTTATAACTATGGAAATGACATAATTCATATAGCATGCCATCTGTTTAACAGCAGCATCCCTTTCCTTGCCTCTTAATCTTTACAGATCATCAGCCTATTCTCTTAGCTAAAACGCAACAACCATGTTATAGCATGCTAAATAGCATGTGATCCCCAAATATAGATTTCTGGAAAAACAGTAATCCAGCTGTAGATAAGAAAATACAAAACTATGCAACATTACCAGGAGTTCCCATTTGACACATCTTCTCAATGTATATATGGGCTTTTGTTTAGTTTCTTTTAACATAATGCATATAGAATAGGCTTTGGATATTACACAGGAAGATCTTAGCAGAACACTGCTAATTATATATTAATTTTTCAGATGCATTCTTCACCATGCTTAATGGCATCCAGACTTTTTTTCCCCATGTAATTTTTATGTAATATTTAGGTTTGTCAGTGTCTGATCCACATGTAATTGACCCAAATATAATCAGATTATATGGACTGCAAAAATGTTATGGAGGCCAGGTGTGGCTCCTATATTGTTAAAGCCCCCTTAAAAAGAAAAGCTTTCAAAATGACGACTGATTATTCAATATTATATATTTTTTACAATTGCATTCCTGATCTTTTAGACAAAAAGACTATAAACTCTACAATTGCTTTATCAGCTTCTATCAGCAATCCATATCTGCAAATCAAACTTCCTATTAAAACTAATTGCAAGTTCCCATAAAAATTGATCCAAAATATGATTGTTACCTTCCTCCTACAATGAAATGTAACTCCAGGGGTAATATATGGAATGTAGTACTAACAGTATACTAACATGGCATCACATTTCAGTTCAAAATGAAGAATTATTTTTTCCCTCCAATGAAATATTCTAAGTACATTTAACTGTACACTGTTAAATTAATTTAAAATATATATCCAGGACTGCCCTTTCACTGTTTATTACACATTTTCATAATATTTCTAATTAGTTCCAGTATCTACTTTTTTGCATATCTTGTACATCTTGTGACCATAGTTCAACATTCATAACTTATAAAAAAGCAAATTTATGAAACTTGTGTTTAAATTTCTGCCCAACGTTGCATATATACAACAGGGACCAAATGTGTACACCGGTGGGCCAGGCAAAAATGGGTTAAAGAAAATTTTAAATCTGTCTTTCCCTAACATATTTTTCACAACCCAAACTTGATACCACTGTGCTAGAACCAAAAAATAAGTACGATGACAATTCTATTTATAGAGCTAAATTGTTAACTTGTCTTAACAATTTACAACAAATTAATTTAACTTTGTTAAATTGTTAAGAGTTAAATTGGCAATTTTGTTCTCATTAGACAAAGTGAAAAAGAAGAAAACAAAGCAAAACATAACCCTACGTTGAGCTATAAATTATAGCTCTGATTTTAAATTGATTTAGACTTTAGTACTACAATTATAGTACTCCCTGAACTAATACTCCCTGAACTTTGTGTTCTTTTAAAAACTTACAGTACAATCCAATATATGTTTACAATAAGTTCTACTGTGTACAGTGGGACTATTCCCAGGTAATACTGTGTAGTGATAAGGGAAAAAGCAACATTTTTACATTTGCAATGTATACTGCTCAGAACCTAGAACTATTACATGTAAAATATATGTAGATAAGTCTTCAGTCCTGTACACACTTACCTGAGCAGAGAGGTAGACATACTGTACATAGGATTGGGCTGTTGGCATGCAAATACAGAAATACTAGAAGGGCACAACATTTGCTGAGTAATTTGCTGCCCTGCGCCAGAAACAACTGGCAGGGAATAAACATACATTTTTACAATATTTGGGGTTGGATTGGCTATGAACATAAATAGTTTATTATAAAGCTTGATTCCAAAAAATACTCTCAAAAAAAAAAAACAACAACTAGCAAGAACATTGAATTTACAATTAAGGGCACAAACCTATGCATGTCTACTCAGACGTAAATCCCATTGTGTTAATAGTCTTACTCCCAAGAATAAGGTCCCATAGGATTGCAGCCTCAGATTCTTAAGTGCTTTATGAGATAGGGATCAAATGAAGAATGCACTTATGTGCCTTAGAGTCCAGTTCTATGCCTGGCTACTCAGAAGTCCCATTGTAGTCAATGGGGCTTACTCCCAGGTAAATGTGAATAGGATTGCAGTCTTATTGTCTCCATCTACTTACAAGTAAACAGCATCAGAATCAACAGGGCATACTTCCAATGGCAGGCTGGGCATAAAGTGCTAGTGATGATCTAGGGGCTATCATCCTAAGCATATGTATTTGGCAGTAAGTTCTCCTGAAATGAATGGAGCCTGCTTTCATATAAATGTCTTCAGAATTAAAGTCACACTATTAAGGATCACACCGTTAACATTTACTCACAGAAGGATAGGAGCTGCATATACAAATTAAGCTTGCTAGCTGAATCCCAGGCAATCCAAAACCTTCTTCCCTTCCTTCTAAATGAAGTCCCATGAAAATACAGCTAGGAAAATGTAATGTCTAAACTTGTACAAAGGTTACCAAACTGCAATCAGATGGGTTGCTTTCCTATCTGCCTGGAACAAATTGGAACTAACATGTTTAAGTCTCTACAACACATTAACATTCCTGAAGTCCTCCAGGCTCCTCAGAGCCACTTTTGGTAATGGTAGCAATTTTCTCAATACCCTGAAACGTAGTAAAACTAAAAAGCTGCTAAGATGTTTAATGCAGTGTAGAGTTACAGAGACAATTGGATATAACTAATTCGGATAGCTTGGTGAAACAGAAGGATATACATTTGCACGATCCCACCACATGCAACAAAGGGACTATACAGAACAAAGCAGTCACAGAGTAACTTTTAGCATTCTGTCAAATGCCATTTTAATAAAATGGATGCCTGTGGCCAAACAAAATGTGTCCTCTTTTTAAAAAATCGTAGTGTATGTTTCCCTTTGAATGAGTAGAAAGCTACAATTTGTTTGTTTTTTAAACTATGTTTTTAAACTAATCAGTAGAAATATGCTTCAATTTGCATGTTTTGGCAAACAAAGTCAATTTAATCTTGAATTCAGCACCACATAGAGAAGAGGGGAGAGGATTTGACTATCATTAGTATAAAAGCCTGCAACAGCAGAGAGGTTAATGGTTGGACAGAAGATCATGCTTCCTCTCCAAATACCATTCAAAAATGTTTGCATATTAGCCACTTGAGCTCTCCCTTCATCTTGTAAATCAAGTCCATTAAATGTCTTGGTGAATAATAAAACATTTTTTTTTGGGGGGGGGGAGGAATTAATTAAGGCCCATCAGGCTACCAGATTTTCACAACACATAAAACTAATGTGCTGTTCTTACAAACTGTTGCAGGGAAAACTAAAATCAGTATAATTTGCAAGGGAGAGAAGACTGTATACTGAATTAATTATTCCAGAACCTTAGGAAAATATATGAGCTTCTTCTGAGATATTCCCAATTCAGCTGCTTCCGACTCTAGATGGTAACTATGGCTGCAATCCTAACCACACTTTCCTGAGAATAAGCCCCATTGAACAAAATAGGACTTCCTTCTGAGTAGACATGCATAGAATTGTGCCCTATGTAGTTAAGATATAAACTAAGTTTGAGTTCCTCTATGGCAGAAAGTAATGGAGGTATTGGAAGTACCTCCCACTTTCTGTATGCACCCCCCCTCTCTCTCTGAGTGGGTGGGTGGTCGTCTGTCCATGTATGTCCATCAACATACAGGTTTATACATGTTGTCACAGCCACTGACTTACAGTACAACAGAATATTCAAAGTTGATTAGGCCCAAATCATCCTATACACTGTGTTTTCATTCCATTCAGCATTGGGAAGACACAAGCCCCTGGTATCTTCTCTGATGCGAGCCAAATGAACATTTGTGCCCACATGACAGCCCTTTCAATGGAATTTGCACAGCAGAAGTTTCTAAATGCCCTTGAAGAACAATACCAGAGTGTACCAAAGCCCACAAGGAAAAGCTTTGCCGTTTATAACCTACCAAAGATGCCCCCTGTGGCCCTAGCACAGTCAGCAAAACCATTGAAGTAGCCTGATCATCAGTCTCTCCAGTCGCCTTTGAGCACAATATATTTCCCACAGCCGTGCCCGATTCAAGTACATGCTGGTCACTGGTCTGTGTCTGTTCTACAAGCTCATCCATGCCTGGGGTTAGGTTGCTCAGTTTGGTTCAATAAAAGAAGCACTCTTTCCACTGCACATCATGGATCTGTCTTTATTAGTGGTCAAATGATCAACAGGCTTTTCAAATGACTCTTTAAGCACACATAAAAAGTAAAGCTGTGCTTTTATTCATTTACTTAAATAAAACATCATCTGAAAATGGAATTGTCTTTCTTTTTAAATTTTCCCAGTAGGGCTGCTCTTCCACTGATGCAAACTGGAATCAAAATGATGTGCATTTGTTCTGAAAGTTAAATGCAGCCTTTTTTCACACAGAGGACTTTGTCTTTTTATTTTAAAAATATTTTGCTTTATTTTAATACTTAAGAATGTCATATATACAGCTTCAAAAATGACATGTCATGGTTGGGGGTGGAGACTGGATCTTTTAAAGAAAGCTTATTCAGATGGAAGACAAATTTTCCATAGATGATGAGAAAAAGTATGCTAATAATGTACTACTAAGAAACCTATAGGATTTCATGCGGGCAGAAAAACTCCACTTTAACTATGTGTAAATCCAGCATGGGCGTAGAGGGGGGAAAACTCAATTTTGCCTAAAGACAAACTGATCCTAAGGTCACAGCTGGAAATGCTGTGTGTGGTCTCACCGAATGCTATATTAGATCTGGTGCTGAGTGTTAATCTCATGTGCACTTTGAATAAAATAACTGAGAATTAAGTTTTCAAACGAAATAAATTTGAGAAAACACATCATATGTAACATTAAGCCTTTTCCTGTCAAGCATGGACGTACTTTTATATGCAGCTTTTAGGACTGATGAGTGTTAAAAGGTACACTTAGTGTAAATCCATGAGGAGTGTACATCTGTCACATCAATAGGCATGCGGTCCTTGCCCAGAACC
Organism: Tiliqua scincoides; assembly: GCF_035046505.1. Classification (NCBI taxonomy): domain Eukaryota; kingdom Metazoa; phylum Chordata; class Lepidosauria; order Squamata; family Scincidae; genus Tiliqua; species Tiliqua scincoides. Next base: position 40,549,136 of record NC_089822.1, read on the forward strand.
TTTCAAGGGGTTAATGTTTGCTAATCTAGCTAGCTCTTGTTTCTCTCCTGTTCTGAAGGGATGAAAGGCTATGGCCTTGTTTTAGACTTTCAGATTGTAATTCCACTGAAATTCATCTTAATGTTTTATTGTAGGCAGCAGTAGAAGAGGGCAAAAGGATACATGGACTGTTTGGGCTCTGATTTGCCACACCTTGTGAAAGGGGGATAATAAAACATTTGTGGAATTAGCAAATGTGACCATATACTGCTCCCAAGTGTGAGCCATTTTAGAAGTGGTTTATTTCATCACCATTCTATTACCACAGTATCTTGCCAATAACACTTGGCTACTAATTACCCAAGGCCAAACAGATCATTTGAAAGCTTGTTTGAGACAGACTTCTATTGGTCTAAATTCTAGACCAATAGAAGATTCTTGCATACTTCTAGAATGTATGCAAGGTTCCAGATAACAGGGAGCTGTTCATCTTATAAAAGGCAAAATATTCCTCCATTGTACGCAAGACACCACAAATAGATTCTTTAGCACTTCAGCAACATGTGCCCTGCATGTCCTATGCATGTTCACTTGGAAGCTAGTTCAGTGGGACTGACCCTCCCAGGCCCCAAGGAAGCGGTGCATAGGATTGTAGTCTTTGGGGTGTGGATATGTGCCTGGTTGTTCTAGCCAGTGCTGCTAGTTGTCGTTTGGAAGACTCCTGATCCTCCAGTTGTTTGGAATTTATTTTTAGAAGGCTGAATCAGTGCAATTTATATTACACCACCATGCTTTATGGATTTTCAAAGCATTTGCTTGCTTTTCGAAATGCTACATCCAGCACTGTGCAATGCAACACCCGGAGGAGAAGAACTTCATGCTCTGTTTTGCTGTGTAAAAAGATGCTATGTCAGAAATGATGTACCTCAACCCTTTAATATGCACAGTTAAGATTGCATTTATTCAGATTTAAGAATTCATTTACAGCCCAGTCCAAAGCATTTTAATCAGAAGTATCTACCACCTGGTTCAGTGGGCCTTCCTTCAAGCTAAGCAGGTATAGAGAATTACAGCCTCAAACCCACTTGAGGACTTGAGAGTGGCCTCAAACCACTCTCTCCACTGAAGTAACAATGTAGCAATATAACAATGTAGTAACAATGTAGCTCAAGGGAACTCCTTTGGGAAAAGTCATGCATGCTTACTTACTCAGAAGTTTCACTGCATTCAAACTTAGCTGCCTTTTTTCATTGATGGGTGAAAAGCCAATGTGTTTCAGTGCAAAGGGAGCTGGACTTTGATATGGGCAGGCTCATGACAGATGGAAATTAAACAGAAGCACATTCTCCTACCACCTCATGCTGGAGAAAGTTTCATTTGTTGAATTCCTGTGATGCATAGTCACAGATGCAAGGTTTCTGTTGAGGGTGGGTGGAAGCTGGGTCACAACTCAATCTCCGAGATCTGCTGCATGATTAGCAGTAGGTCCTGCTGAGCTCACTTGAACCTACTTCCTAGTACATGTAGGACTGTGGCTTTTCATTCCAGATCTCTGCCTGTAAACTGGGAATAATGCAACTCACCTCCCAGCATTGTTGCAAGGGCAATAACAATCAAGAGCCTTCAGGAAGACTCTGGCACAGTTTTAAAGCACCTTTTTCATAATAAAACATCCAACATTTCATGTTAATTTATGCAAGAGGCAATGGGGCAGAGCAGTCCTCAGTACATTCACAGAAGAATGGAGAATCCACATCAAGGTACCATCAAAAGGCTGTCATTGGACAGACTTGGGGCCAAATCCTATCAAACTTCTGAGCATTGATGTTGCCATGCCAACAGGACATGCACTGTGTTCTTCGGAGAGGGAGCAGTCATGGAACCCTGCTCAAGGCAAGGTAATGTTTGTTTGCTTACCTCAGGGCTTCACTGCCCTTGCATTGGCACTGGAAAGTTGGATAGGACTGAGCACTTAGCCCTTTGAAATTGACTACTTACCTCCCACAATGGCTTGGAAGACATCTGGGCATTCCAGCTGAATGGAGCAGTTCCGTCAGACAAAAGCTGCTGAACTGTTGAGACTTACAGTTGAAGGCTTTCTTATGGCAGCCACCTCAAGTGTCCCTGGTCTCCTCGACTAGACCATCTCAACAAGGATCACCCTATGGAAATACATTCCAACAAGAAGAACAACTCACCATCGATGATGACGAAGTAAAACAGACATCCAGAAACATGCCTGACTTTAGTCCCCCTTGCTTTTAGGGGGGCACCACTTGCAGTACTGCATGTTTACTCAGAAGTAACTCCCAAGGGATTTGCACCTGAGAGTTAAAAGTCCTCCTCTGGGTTTCCTGAGATTTTGAGGAGAAGTGAAATATGGTTCAGGGTGGTTGGCTCTGTGGTCAACACCCCACCTCTCTCCAGTAGGCAATATGTGGAAGACTCTTTCCTAAACATAAGCGTGCCTATGAAAAAGGCTGCCTTAGAAAGCTGGGATTCCAGACAGGGGAAGCCAATCAATTCATCGATGCATCAGTTAAAAGCAAGACAGTTAATCGACTTAAAAAAAAAAACCCAAAATACGTAGTATGTCATGGGTTGATCACTTTCTAATTGCACGTGAATTGTTAGCTGATACCACCAAATCAATATACTGCAGTCCTCAAACCAATTGCTGCCATCCTCTACATGCTTACCTGGGCTCCTTGAGCTCAGTCAGCATTGGTGCTGTCCTATGGGCAGCTCACAGAAGCTTCAGGATGGGGCTTTAAGCCTTGGTACTTCTATGGGAGTGAATTGGTTTGAAAACCCAAATATTCTGGATAAACTGGATGGGGAGGAGGAGGAGGATCAGACAGGCAACTTCCTTAGCTAAGGGGGGGGGGAGTTCCTTTCCCCAGGCTGCACCCCAGGTGAGCACATATACCCAACCCACTTGAGAGAGCCTTTCCTTTTGCCCCTCAAATGGCCCTCTTAATGCTTAATGCAGTGGCGTAGCTAGAGGGGGTGCAGAGCACCAAGATTTGCATCTGCCTCCGTTTTGCTCCCTCCCACGCTCGGAATGACTCCGGCGGGGAGGGGAGGGGGCCTCTTGTACGCTGTGCTGGGGCTCCCTGCAAAACTTAGTTCTTTGCACCCCCTCTAGCTACGCCACTGCTTCCAAACACATTGATCCGACGACTTTCTCTTGACGTTGCACATCCAGGAGGGGACCTGGACGCCTGGCGGGTCTTGGCAATATATATATCGCAGACAGAGATACAGAGCGACTGATCGATCACAGATTAGCTATAGGCCCTCGCCTAATACAAGAAGAATGAACTCTTCCTCCGGGCTTTTCCTTGCTTGCTTCTCTGGGATCGCAGCTGGGCTGGTGAAGGCTTTTCCGATGGCCTCTCATTACCCACAAGCGCGCGGGGGGGGGGGCTGCCTTGTGGCTGCAACGGACGTGGAAGAGACAGGCACGCCCCGCTGGAAAACCCTGGCCAGTCTGCCATTGATCCACAAGGCTGTCCTGGATTGCGGAGAGGTGCTTATTTCCTATACGGAAACTGACTGGACAGCCTCTTTGTGGCTGTTGGGTGGTGAAAGGAACAGGCATTCTGCGTATGCTCTGAGGCACTCTTGCTTGCATTCTTGAAGTTTTAGAGAGAGTGTTCACATTACGGGGGGCGACCTCACTGTTTGGGGGCAACCCCTTGTGTTTTCAGAAGGCTTGGGGGGGTGAATGTTTGGCTAATGGGGAAAGAGGTCAGGACTTGTAGGCTTCATTTGGGGGGAGGGGCACACGCCTTTCTAAGCAGTGTCTAGAGTTGGCTCAGCCCTCTGGCCAGGACTCCTCAATCACTCCAACTAAGGACCCCCGATGCTCCTTAAAATACCCACAGACCTGTTCCTCTCCTGCGGCCCCTTCTTTTCCTGCGAGGTCCAGGGCTCGGCGGTTCTATTTTTACCCCGAACGGGCTGATTTGTCTTAGGCTATTACTGTCTATTAGGGCTGGAAGTCTCGGGGAAAGGTGGGAAGCGGCGGATTCTGGCAATCTGCCTAAAGAGAAATCAATGAAACAAATTAATCCTTCGCAGGCTGCAATGACACAGTAATCCATCATTCAGGACCGCTTTTGTACACCAAGCCGGAGAGCAGGGGGAAAAGCCCAGGGGGACGGCGCAGACAGCCGCTCGCACCAACGCTGGCCGGAGACCGAGGAATCCGCTTGTTTAAAGGGGAGAGATTCCCTTGATTGCCTGTTTGGCCCTATTAAGATTCCTCCCCGCTTCCCGGCTGCTGGGAAACCAAGGGGTGGATGACTGTATTTTCTGACAGCCCAATCCTCTGTGTGTCTACTCAGAAGTAAATCCCATGGAGTTCAATGGGGTCCACTCCCAGGAAAGCATGCATAGGACTGTAGCCTCCCCTCCCCCCCCCCCGGTGCAGGTTTGCGGCTTCAGAGTCTAAACAGTCTGAACAGTCACTGTTTCAGCGTCCCAGAGCCGCGGTCGCACTCCTCCAGGCCACATCAATCAGCACGGAGTCAGGGTCCCTCCCTCTTCTCTACCAGTTGGATCAGACTTGATCCGGAAAGTACGCGTGTCCCACCTGATCTGGCTCAGATCCCCGATCCACAGGAACGACGCCTCTCTACGCCTAGTTCGAGTACCTGGGAGTAAGCCCCACTGAACGCGGCCGCGGTTATTTCAGAGTGAACACGCGTAGGATGGAGATTGAAGTGTCCTTTGATACGCGCTCCAAAGGCCACTCCTGATCTCGGAGGGGGCACAGGCTTCTCTTTGAAAAGGGAGGGGTTGAACCATCTGTCAGAGTCAGAATCTCCCCCCCTCTCGCTCCCTCCTCACTCCGTCATTTAATCCAGAATAACTACCACCCGCTGGTCCTGTAACTGAAGGGGCGCCATTCCAACCACTCTGTGGCAGAGAAGGTTAATTAACGCGGTCCAAAAGACCTTGATTTATCAGGTCCCCGCGAAACCTGGGTGCGGTGGGGACTCTGTTACTCGGCCCTGGTGAACGATGGAAGCCAGAAACTCAGTGCTGCCTATTCCGGATCCATTAACACGGCCTGCAAAGGGGCGACCTTCGGCTTGTACCCCCAGACTCCACCCCGCTCTCCCCCCTCAAGCAGCTTCTGCAGGGCACTTTTGGCACCCCAGAAAGAGACACGTTCGCTTTCCCTTTTCACTTGGCCTCCCCTACCTTGGCTGGAGATGCTGAGCGTGTCAGAGCCCAAGCCTATGGTTGTCTACTCAGAAGTAAGCCCCATTATAGACAACGGGGCTTACTCCTTGGAAAGTGTGGATAGGCTTGGTCTCTCAGTTTCCACTGGCGCGGCCACAGAGACGGGGCTTCCCGAACTGAGGCCCCGATCCTCTCCAACTTTCCAGCCCCGGTACAGCCGCAAGGCAGGCCCAAGGCAAGGGCACTAATGTTCCCTTCCCTTGAGGAGGCCTCCCTGACTGCCCCACCCCCACCCCAGGATGCAGCACATATCTCCTTGGCAGGGCTGAATCAGCGCTGGAAAGTTGCAGAGGATTGGGCCCTGAGTCGCCCAGAGGAGCTCAGCGGCCCCTGGAAGGCGAGCGAGCGCCTGGAGCATTGGCTGGGCAAGAGCCTAGGAACTGCAGGCGTGGATGCTCCCCCCCCCCAACCCAGTCAGTCGCCTTTAAGGTGCCACTGGACCGAGGAGCGATCAGCCTGGCGTGCTGCGCAGGGAGTCGGGCTCCACCTTAAGGGACCAGCGCTTGGCTGGCGAAGAGGGAGGCGACCCCCCCCCGGGAACTCGCCCTCCCTCCAGCTGCAGGGCAGCAGCGTGGCCGCCCCCTCGGAAAGCGCCTCGAAGCCCAGGAGGCGCGTTCTTTCGCACACCTCGCCGAACAAGCCGGGGGGATCGTGCAGGGCTGAGGAGCCCAGGACCCGCGCCGAATGAGATGGGGGGGGGGCAAGCGAGGCTAGTCCCAGCCGGATTTCACACCAGGCAGGACAGCAGCGGAGAAACACACCGCCGAGGCTTTTCTGGAGGGGGTCCAATCCTGCTGGGTGTGAAGCCCCTCTTGAATCACCTTGATGACCTTCGGTACCGTCCCCAGGTAGCAATCAGGAGCTTCTTTAACTCTTTCTCAAACGGGGCTCTCCCAGGCAGGCCTCCAGCATCAGCCTCAGTCACTGCAAGTCCTTGGCACTGACTTCACTGTGATGTTCCAGAGGTGGGTGGTTGTTTATAACCCGGAAGAGCCTCAGCTGAGCCAACTAACAAGTTTGCCATGCTAAGGAGCAACCAAAGCCCATTTGAAGCCATAATAAAGGTCAAGCTTGCCTCTGGGCATGTGCAGAGTGCATTTGTCTCACTTAGGTAGGCAGAAACAATATACCTCTGGAATTCTGGGGAGGGAGGAGGCTCCTAGACAGTCTTGACTCAGGACACCTTTCCTTTTACAGAACATGAACAACCTTTGCAGGATGCAAAACCGGGACCAAATGCCCCACTTGTAGCCCAAGCAAAAAGCATTCTCTAAACCAGGGGTGTCCAAAATTTTTGGCAGGAGGGCCACTGTGTCAGGGGCAGGGAAAAAAAAATTAATTTACATTTAATATTTGAATAAGTTTACATAAATGAATATATTAAAGGTGAACTTATGTGAATGAATGAAGGTCTTGCAATAGCTCAAGGCCTATAAAAGGCCTTGCACAAAGCAAGGCTGGCCTTTCCTTTGCTGCCCCTACTGCATCACAGACGTGAAACAACAAGCAGTAAAGGGAGTCCTCATCCCACAGCTCAAGCGAGAGGTCAAACAGTCGCCCTCACGCTGAGAGCAGTTGCATTGGGCCAGTGAGGGCTCCAACAAATCTCCAGAGGGCCAGAGGCTCATTGGAAACTGGGGGCTCCCTGAGGGCCACATTGAGAGGCCTTGAACGCCGCAAGTGGCCCCATGGCTGGGGTTTGGGCACCCCTACTCTAAACTCTAAAGCATCTGTCTAACTAGTTTAATGTGGTGTTGCTTTAAATGATGTTTTTGTTTTTGTTATTCTTCAAAAAGAGGGCTGGATACACGCTGTAAGAATGGCTTCCTCCCACTGATCATTGTTTTGGTTAGTTGCTTTGGACTGCAATTGTAAGCACACTTAAGAACATAAGAAGAGCCCCACTGAATCAGGCCAAAGGCTCATCTAGTCCAGCTTCCTGTATCTCACAGTGGCCCACCAATGCTTCAGGGAGCACAAAAAACAAGACACAACCTGCATTCTGGTGCCCTCCCCTCCATCTGGCAAACTGAGGTAACCTACCTCTAAAACCAGGAGCTTGCACATACCTACCATGTCTTGTAACCTGTGATGAACTTTTCCTCCAGAAATTTGTCTAATCCCCTCTTAAAGGCATCTAGGCAAGATGTCATCACCATTTCCTGTTGCAAGGAGTTCCACAGACTAATTACACACTGGGTAAAGAAATATTTTCTTTTGTCTCTCCTAACTCACACTTACCTGGAACTGTGCCCCACTGAACCCTGTGGGCTGGGCAGAAATGGGTTAAGCTTCCTTGCCAACTGTAACCAAGCTTCAAGTAATTCCATTTGTCCACATTCACTCCTCCTTACTTTGAACCTTTTCTTCTCCACTATTCTTTCTCCATCACTTGTCTATTGCAATGTCAGGAGGAGGCTGGGATCTGTTTATTTTTCCCTAAATACAGTATTACTTCATATGATACCATGAACACTGATTGTGCAATAACAAATAAATAAATAAATAAATAATGGGGAGAGGGTAAGGTTAAATGTCCAGATGTAGCAGAGGATAAGACTACTAGATTTTTCATTCTTGTGGCAGCAAGTGGAGCTTGTTATCCCCTGGTGCTGTGAAGGTGATAAATTCTGTGCCTGTATAAGACCGTAGCTCAATGGTAGAACAGCACAGACAGTCCCATGTTCAGACACTGACATCTGCAAATAATGGCAGGAGAAAAACACCTTGTCTGGAGTTTGGGAGAGCTACTGCCAATCAATGCCAGGCAAGAGTGACTCAGTATAAGGCAGCTTTCTCAATTCCTAATGCCTGGTGTTATTGGGAAGCTTCTTGGGCAGAGAGGCAGCCATCCACATGTTCTTATTGAACCCAATGGAGCTTCCCCAGAGTAGATGAGTGGTGGACTTGGGACATAAGAACAGCAGCCAGCCCTGATAGCTGGATCAGGAGGAGACATCCATTTCATCCTCATATTTTGACTAAACTGTTCCACCAACTTCCTCTGCTCTGCAGTCCCACCCAGCTTTAGTTCAACCTCTCTGTACAAGGATTTGCTGTTGTCCTTCAGCCTGAGCTGCAAAGGCCTTGCTTGTTATTTCTGAAGGAAGAAAAACCATCCCATTTCAGGGGTTCAAGGGAAAACAATGTAAGAAACATAACTTCTCCTGAAGTTGGAAGTGGAAAGCAAAATAACATCCATTAGTGCTCAGGACAACTCAGAGCCTCAAGAGGGCTGGCTAATTTGGGTGCAAAACGGGTGTGACTTTTCCATTCCCTTAGAGAAGAAAGAACGGGGAACACAGATGCCAGCACTCAGGGATGTGTGACTGAATTTACACTCTGCTGCTGCCACAGGACAGACCCTTTCAGTATCTGATCCAGGCAGGCTGCCAAAGTAGCCCTTCAAGCAGTCTAGGCTTGAGAAAGGAGGGGAGGTCATTTCATGGCCTTTCAAAGAAGGGTCAAAAGATACAGAAGCAACAAGGGCTGTCTCTTTACGTCCTCTGTCAACTGGGACTCTTCTCAGGCTCCTTGAGCCTCTGAAGAAAAGTGCTCTGCAGTCACTCTGTTTTCCAAAAAGAGAGGTGCAGCAGCTCAGGATGCCCTGAAAGTCAGAGTCTCTGATCTGGATGTTCTTCCTCCCCAGCTCAAGCGTGCACAAGAGATGTTGGCTGCAATCCTAACCACACTTTCCTGAGAGTAAGCCCCATTGAACAAAATAGGACTTACTTCTTAGTAGAGCTGGTTAGGACTGTGCCCTTTTATACACACTGGTGAATGTAATGGACTCTGCATATGTTCAGAGACACTCTTTGCATAATAAATGGCTTTACATGCTCCAGGATTCCAACTTAGCATTCAAAATAAGTTCTAGGGCTTAAATCTGGACACCAATTAAGACCTGACTTTTGTCCTGCCCAGCTGTTGGCCTTATGAAACAACTACAACCATTCTGTATTGATATTTCACAGCAACTTACTTGGGGCACACTTGCAAGTATCTACAATAGCAACTGTCAAGGCCTCCTCCTGAGCTCATAACTAAGGTGGGATCAGACTGAACCCAACATTTCCCACTAATAATTAACCAATTATGTATAAAGCAATGAATAATAATGCAACTTTCTGACAAGGCTTAATATTAAATGTAGCATAAATTTGCTACTTTCTCATTCTTGCTCCTATTAGTAGCCTCCTCCACCTTTTTTACCCTCCAGTGCACTCTGAGCAGCTCTATTATATGGCATCCTTGCAGAAATAATCATTAAAAACATTTTTTTTCCTTTCTCTACATATACATGTGGAAAATAAATCTTTTAAGAACTATAACCTTAAAAAACAAAAACCACATTCAACTAGCATCCCCACAACAACAAAGCAGACCAAATAGAAAGATGTGAGCTTTGGACCATCTAAATAGGAAGGAACTCCACAATTCAAGGGAAGCCTTAGCCTTCTTTGTGCACCTGATGTTGTATGGAGACAGATGTTTTTGGTGAATATTAAAACATTGCAGTCATATGCTGGACTTGAGTCGTATAAAGCTTTAAGTGTAAAAATCAGCACCTTGAACTGACAATAGGAAACCAGTGCCCGTGCTGGAATCCTGGTATTAAATGCAGCTGGTGACCAAACCCCATTAGGTGACTGGCTTTCAGTTCTTCATGGGATGTTTACTCATGCAGCCTACATGTCAGTAGTCTAGCCCTCACATTCCAAAGGCATGACTGAGGTGCCCAAGGTGTTGGCCATGGAATCAAATCCCTCCCTTGCTGCCCTGCCCAGTTACCATTTCTTCTCCTCTCTATCTGAATTCCTGAAATAATTGTGAGATGGCTCACCTGAGGAGGTTGCTTGGAAGGGCAAAAGTGATAACAATCCTGAAGCACTGTGACCCTTAAAGGCACAACATTTTTACTCTCATGCATACAGAGGCCTGGTGTCCTTGATCAGATGCCAGCTAAGTAGGGCCCTGCAAAACCAAGTGCTAAGAGAAAATCACACCTACCCACCCCTGCTCAATCTCCAGAACTGCCCGCTGTCCTTTGTTCTTACTTTAACAAGGGCAGAGGCTTAGCTAAAAGAGATCCAGCCATGAAAAGCAAGGGGAGCAAACCTTCCTTCCTGTTCTCACTCCTTTAACAGTCATTGCAGCATTGCAGAGATGAAGAATGTCTCTTGGTAGAGCATATTACCTGCTGACAGGGACCCTGTGGGACAAAGACATCTCTTCCCTCCCCCTGCCATACAGAGGTCCCTGAAATCCACCAGCCCTCCCTCCCAAACATCTGTTGTATGTGCATTTCGCTAGTGCCATCCAGGCTAGCACTAATCCAGCTGTAGCTATGGTGAAAAGTTGGTTTTATAAATCTTGCATAAAGGTGGGCCAGTGAACAGTTCTGAATTTAGACCCAAGTTTCAATTTCTGTATTCAGCCAGTGCTCATTCACGTCCATCTCCAACACTTGGAGATCCAGAACCTATTATCAGGCCCTCAGGAGGACTGAAACAAGGAGTGTGCTTCTACATAAAGGAGTGTGGTCCTAAATATTAGAAGCACAACTGGCTTGATGGGAATAACTATGAATTGGACGGGAGGGGATTGATGGGAGGGATGAATACAGTGGATAGAGGGATATTCTTTTCCCTCTCGCACAACACCAGAACCAGGGGACAGTCACTAAAATTGAGTGTCAGGAGAGTTAGAACAAAGGAAAATATTTCTTGACCCAGTCTGTGGAACTCCTTGCCACATGATGTGGTGATGGCATCTGGCCTAGGTGCCTTTAAAAGGGGATTGGACAGATTGATGGAGAAAAAGTCTATCACAGGTTACAAACCATGATAGGTATGTGCAATCTTCTGGTTTTAGAAGTAGGCTACATCAGAATGCCATGTGCAAGGGAGTGGCACCAAGATACAGGTCTCTTGTACCTTGTGAGGTCCCTGAAGCATCTGCTGAGTCCCTATGAGATACAGGAGGTTAGACTAGATGGGCCATTGGCCTGATCCACTGGGACTCTTCTTAACTATCCACATCCAAGTCACCATTACCTTCTGTTTCACACAACAGTCTTCTTGTGATGTTCTCGCTGACAAAGATCTCATTCTCTAGCAAAAAAATTTCATCCTTAAGGCCCCACAGGGCTCTTCATTGCTTTAGGAGCCTTTATGAGTCTGGACTTGGCAGTCCAGTTGAAGGAGACAAAGGTGACAATGATGCTAGTAGATCCACTATCCACCATGATGTTTTCTCTCTGAGCAGAAACCTGGTTGAGTTTGACTTCACCGCCAGTCCAAATCCATGTGAAGCATTCAAGTTTTCCCTTTCTTTGAAGAGCTGCCTAATGCAGGGACCTGGAGAAGCTCTTGGGGTCAGAAGAAGTATGCTAATTGGGAGGGCCTAATTGCTTCAAGAAGCCAGGAGAGCCTCCTTGATGGGCTTGGCCTGTTCCTAATAAAATGAAGAAGCAGCACTGACTTCAATCCAAAGCAAGGGACTCCTGGAGTTTCTACAGGCAAGTAAAATGACTTCACCTAGCCCCCTTTTCCCCCTCGGATGACATCTTGAGGGAAAGCAGACTCTCTCTTCAGCCTCCAGAGTCATAAATTGGATGCACCGAGGCCAGTAAATCTGGATTGATTTAAAAAGGCTTTTTCATCCTTGCAATCAAATGAAGTCACTGTTAATTAGATGTTTTCTGTTAACAGTGTCACTCCTGCCTTTATTACCTGCTCACACATCCCCTGGACTTATTGCAACATCTGGCCCAGCACTTTGCCTTTATTATTGGGAGGGAGGAGAAATAAACCAACTTTTTTTGAAGGGAGGGTCACTTCTGAATCTTTTGGTTAAACTACTAAAATGCATCTGTGCTGCTGGCTGGACCACTACAATCTCTTGCATTCAACACAATTGACAAGTAATGACACAATTTGACTCCAAATTAAATACTTTGGAAAAACCCTTTTGTCTCCACTCTGTAGTCACAATCACTAGCATGCTTAGGCAAATGTTTCATCTGTAACCATGTACTGGGGGGGGCAGGGGAAGAATCTACAGATCACTCTTTATAACCAGCTAGATTTTAAAATTGTGGTTTAAGGCTTCATTTCTGTGCTAGTGAACAAGACCCATTGACTTCCCTGGAGCCTACTTCAGAGTAAACTCTACACTATTCTTAGGGTTGCTTCCAGATACACAAGATTGTCTCAGTGGAAAGGTACAATCTGGTCCCATGCATGTTTACACAAAAAGTAAGTCCCAATGAGTTTAGTGGGGCTTACTCCAAGTAAGTGTGCATGGGAATTCAGTCCTAGTGCCAGAAAGGACCAGAAATTCCCTGCATAAACTTCATTGGAAATTCTATCTACAGTTTTATAGCTAGTTGGCACTTGCAAAAAACCACAAAGTATCATATCAACTCATGCAAGTATTGAACTGGTCACAGTGGCACATCAGTGTAATGACCCAAAGGATTCATTAAGAGTAGGTTGAAAATACATGGAAAAATCCAAACTCTTTCAAACCAAGAGAGAGAGAGAGGGTTACACTCATGCCCTTTTTACTCTGTAATGCAAAATAGAAATCTGTAAAAACAGGCCAACTATAATCCATCTCTTATTCTGGACAACAGTGTAATTTTTTAATCTCCCAGGGAATAAATAGTGGTGATGATTTCATTTGAAGCCTATTGGCTCAATTTTTTTTAATGGCTTCTAACTATTGCAGTATTATTCTGAGATACTGGACATCTCTTATATAGTGCCTGCTTAATCAACTCAATGCACATGAAGCTAACTGATATAGCGACCAATCCTATCCAATTTTCCAGCAATTGTGCAGCCACAAGGCAGCCCCAAAGTTAAAGAACAAATGTTCCAGTACCTTGAGGAGGCCTCTGTGACTGCCCCCCCAACTGCAAGATGCAGCACATGCCCCATTGGCATGACTGCACCAGCCCTGGAAAATTCAATAGGATTGAATACTTAACACATTCCTTTCACCTCTGTATAAGGAAGCTTGGCAACAGGAACCTACAAAAACAAGGGAGACCAAATTATGGATCATAACCTTTCTAAACAAGATTTATGACATTTTCGCCTTTGAAGATATCAGCTGTTGCATGGAAGGAGAGGAAGGTTTGCATTAAGGTACTAACTCAGTATTTGTTTTTTAAGAATTCATTTTTAAAAATTCCAAGGTTTTTCTAAAGCTGTCAGTTGTAAATCTTGCATTAAGGTAGAAATCTTCTGCACTGTTTGCCTGAGAAAAGAAGAGTTTGGTGCTCTGAGGCCGCAGTCCTAGGCACAGGAATAAGTTCCACTGAATTCAGTGGGACTCACTTCTGAGTAGACTTGCAGAGGATGGAGTTGCCTCTTTCTCAATAAATTTCCAAGTAGATGTCACTGACCAGCTTTTAGATCTCAGCCAGGCTTCATACAAAGCGGCCACACAAAGGAAGCCAAAAACAAGGATACATGACCAGAGCCTCTCTCAAATAGAGGAAAAAAGTTGCCTGCTTTTTTTCCTGGCAGGACACATATACTTTTAAAAACTGCCTGAGGGTAAAAATGAAACTAATTAAGAACAGTTCATCATTTTCTCCTCCATGCCTGGAAAAGTTGCACCTGCTAGAAGGAGCTGCCATTCAGGCCGCTATTAAATGCATAGGAGCCATTCCAGGAATGAAAGCAAAAAGTTGGCAGCCCAGAATAGAAGGTTGGTATGGTCCTCACTGTTAAGAAAGGCTAGAGAGGAAGGGAAGTTGGAGGGGATGGTGACAATGGAAAGAACCTTGGTTCTTTGTCATCAGGTGCAACCACTGGTTGGGGAAGTCATGTTGGAGGAAATCTTAAAATTGGTTTCCTCTTTAGGGAGGAAGCAGAGTAGCTTCAGCAGCAGACCCCCCCCCCCCCCTTGCTGGGAATCAAACCCAGGGAAGCTCCCACACCCGGCTGACTGCTAATCAAGAAAGACAAAGGACAATGGCTGGTTGAAGTTGCAAAAGAAAGTCATTTACTCAGGGTTCCATAGAAGCATATGTTACAGTATCTGATTATGATCAGAGGTTACACTAACTTATGATAACAAGGCCCTGGAGCTGCCTCCCCTGCGTGCCATGTGGTCAAGATGGCATCACCAGCAGAGCCCTGCTGGGTGCCACCTTGTCAGGTCAGTGGTCAGTGAGGAAGAGCGAGGAAGAGAGGGCATGCTCAGAGGAAAGGGAAGGTTATAGGGTCTGGGCCACACTCCCACATAGGTCATCTAAAGGGGACAGGTAAAGTGTAGGGTCACTGGGCCATGGCTTAAGCCTTTCAGGACAGTATCCTGCCACCTCTGGACAGCAGACAGAGTTGCACCAAACTCCAACAAGTCAACCTTCTCAGTCTTGCCCGTTAACCTGAGAAGTAGAAGGGGGAAAGGGCATCGAAAAGGGTTATTGTTTACTGAGCGATGGGGGGGGGAGTGCTTTGCCCATGATCAGAGGCGCTCGACCCTCTTCTTGCCATTGACTTCTTCCCAGGTCTGAAGCCTTCCAAACAGGCTCCAGATTTTTGAGTTGGGAGTAAATCCCATTGATCTCCGTGGGATTAACCGAGCCAGGGCATGTGGAACCGGCTGCACGGATACTAGGAAGTGAAAACCCAATCCTATGTACGTATGTTTACTCAGAAGTTAGTCCCATTAAAGTCAATGGGGCTTACTCCCAGGACAGTGTGGAGAGGATTGGGCTGTTAGTCCCTTGGAACCCATGAAAACTTTCACTGAAGTTTACTTAGAACAGGGCTGAATCTCCGCCTTTGGAGAGCAACCAGGGCGCTTCGTTTGCAAGGAAAAAGACAAGGACAGCGGATAGCAGGCAAGTTTCAAACCCAGGACTGGAAGGAAGCCCTTCTCAAGAGACGGCCCCCTTGGCTGCATTCGCCTGCCTTTCTCAGGCTGCTCAGTCCTAGGCAGACTTAAACTGGGAGTCAGTCCCTTTGAACGTCGTGGAGCTCACTCCCCAGACAACAGGACTAGGACGGAAGGTGATGGCTCTTCTCCTCTAGAGGAGGGTCTCCAGGATCCTCCCCAAGACGGGAAGGAGTCGTGCTTCAGCCCTATTTCCGTTTTCACTGAGGCTGCAATCCTATCCACAATTACGTAGGAGTAAGCCCCACTGACTATAGTGAGCCTGAGTAGACATGCATAGGGTTGGGCTCTAAAGCCGCCATGCGTCGGGGCGGGCGTGCGGGCCAGGCTTCTAGGGCAGCTGGCAAAATGACCCCAGCCTGCCGCTGGTCTGCTGGCCGCCTTGGCAGCCCCAGGGCACTCGCCTCCTAGCAAGCCACCTGAGAAGGGGAGCTCGGTGGCTGGGCAGGCGAGCAATCCTAGTCAACGCAGCCCAATCCTAGCCACGTTGACTCAGGAGTAAGTCCTACTGTGTCCACTGGGACTTACTCCCAGGTGAGTGAGCACCGGGTTGCAGCCCAAGCGCGCCTCCGACGGAGGTTGGAGGCCAGGCCGGCGTTTCACCAGCTTCAGGTTTGACGGATCACCGCCCTGCGCTCCCCCTTTGCTGTTGCTGCTGCCGCTGTGCTGCATGAAGAGTTGCCCTGGTTTCCTCCAGGTGGAAAGGTTCTATGGCCTTCATCGGGTCTCCCTTCGTCCCTCTCGGGCTCGTCCCAGCCTGCCTCACAAGTTCCCATCTAATTGCGTGTGATGAGCTGCGAAACAGCCCAGGAAGCCTCACCATGCCCGAAAGCGCTCGCCTGTCCACTGGGGCGGCACAGCCGCCTTTCGAGATCGAGGCCCCAATAGGACAGGCCCCGATCCTTCGCCCGGGCACGCTCGAGTTATTCCTCCAGCGCGCTCCTGGGCGAGGCCTCGGGGGTTCTTATGTTCGAAGACTTAAGGCCCTGCTGAGTTCCAGGGGGCTTCCTCCACCTCCCAGTCCCAGAAGTGCCACCTTCCCAGCCAAAGGGCCTTCACCTGGGAGTAAACTTCCCCAGAACGTACTCCCAAGTATTCATGCAGAGGCCACAGCTAACCTCACGATCCACAGCTGGGCTAAGACACTAACAGCACAAGTCTATGCCTGGCTACTCAGAATCAAGTCCTACTGTGTTCAGTGGTGCTTACTCCCAGGAAAGTTTGCCTAGGAAAGTGAGCCTTAAGCTGCAATCTTGGGACTTCCTCTTGCGACACAATGGGACTTAATTCTGAGTAGCCAGGCCTGCTGTGACTTCCCTGGTGTAGGAAGCAGTTAAGCCGGAGGGCTTGATTCTTGAATCAACCCCTGGATGGATTTCAAGACCGAACATTCCGTTTTCACTGCTGCGGAGACTGGGCTGTGCGTAGGCCTCACTCCACCCCCTTGCCTAGAAAGGCTCCTGATAAATGGGCTTTGGACCCAGCACCCCCCACGATTGCCAGGTGGAGTCTAGATATGGCTCAAACCTGCCAGAAACGGAACTGAATGGAGCAAATAAAAAAAAAAAAAACCGTGGCCGCTTTTGATTAGAAACCACCAAATGGGTGCTGGAGGCGTGCAAAGAGGGTCCCCGAGTGTCTCTTAAGAACAACGCACACACAATGGGGAGGATCCAGGGAGCGCTGAACTTGGAGGTCCTCCAGGAGCATCCCTGGATGCCCACCGCTGAAATAGTTGGCTTAGGAAAGGCAACTAAAACAGACCCGGTGCCACCTGTCTCTGCGACCCTTTAAGCCTCTTTATTCCGAAGGAAGCTGGGCTTGACTCCACCAGGCTCCCTTTTAAGTAAGCGGGTCCAGCTTGGTCAGGGAAAGAGCCCCAGCGACCCTGGCCCCGTCAGAGCAGCGGATGGTCCGCTGGAAAGCAGTCTAAGCACCCCTGGGGTTGGGCTGGAAAGGCGAGAGGGGTTCTGGCTGCCTTTTCTGGAGAAAAACAAGAGATCTGCTTTCCTCGAAAGTCATCCTTGGAAGAGGCGGGATTGGTCTTTCTCCTGGAAAGGGAGGGAGGCTGGCGAGGGCTTCAGGTAGGCAGTGCTGATCCGGGATCAAGGCCAAGATTCAACAACCCGGAGCATCACTGGCAGCACCAAAGCACACCCCAGGCGCGCACGGCTCCGTTCGCAGGCCACCCAGAAACCCCCTGAAACTATCTGGGGGCACTTCTCGGCAGGCCCCCTACAAACCATTTCCTCCTCGGTAACCATATTTCAATTTTCCAAGGGCTACTGGGAGCTGCAGCCCCTTTGATTAGGTTTGCTCAGAAGAAAATCCATTGGTTTCTATGGATTTACTCCCGCGTCAAAGGAGGCAGAGGCTTTCAGTCCGATCCTGAACATGTTTGCTCAGAAGTAAGTCTCTTGGTTTGGGTCCAAGTAAACGTTACAGATGGTCGCAGTCTAAGGCAATCCTACGTATAGCACATTAATTTAGGAGAAAGTTCCATTGGGTTTGGTTGTACTTCCGAGTTAACATGGGTGATACCTCACTGTCTCCTGTGGTGTGCATTGAGAGAATTCCCCAACCCAATAGGATTTAGACTGCAACCCTAGGAAATAACTCCCATTAAACCTCAGTGGGACTTAGGTACAAGCCTATCCACACTTTTCCTGGGAGTAAGCCCCATTGACTCTAATGGGACTTACCCCTGAGTAGACATGCATAGGACTGGGTTCCTAAACATGAGTAAGTATCAGCCCAATACTAGGCATGTCTGCTCAGAAGAAAGCCGCATTAGCATCAATGGGGCTTACTCCCAGGAAAGTGTGGATAAGATTGGGCTGTATGAAGGCCGTTGTAGCCTTGCCCTAGTCAATGGATCCACTCCGGATTAAGTACTTAGAAAGCGTAACCACTGCTGGGGTTCTAGGGTGGCTTCCTCCTTGCCCTGCGCCTTGCTAATGAAGGGGTCTGAAACGTACAGCCGCAGTAGCTAAAACACCTGCGGTCTCCTCCTCTTAAACAGCAATGGGGGTGAATTGCTTTCTCCGCTTCCAGAGAGAACTCAGACCTGAAGGCGAAGGTGAGTCGTGTAAACAGGAGATCCAGGAGATCCAAAGCCGAAGGAAGCGGCCCAAGGGGGGGGGAAGATGTGTCTGAGGCGTGGGTTACCCTGGTCAGCGGCCAGTGTGGGGAGCCACTGACATCCCCAGCCTACATCTTCAAAGTGCTCCTACGCGGAGTTAGGCGCGTGTAAAGCCCTCGGTTTTATTGGGTCGAAGTGGGCCAGATTTCCTTGTCAGCGAGCCCAAGTGCGTTCCTTCCCAGTAAGTCTTAAGGATCAGGACTCCTAAAGAATCGCAATGTCAGAATTAATTCACGGGGAGGAGAGAAGGAGGACGGGAAGACTTTAATCAGGCGCGCAAGGCAGGGAAGGTGTGAAGTGTCACTCTGGTTGTGCTTGCGGGGTGGGAGAAGTTCAGGAAGATACGGCGAGGAACAAAGGAGGCTCTTGGGCTGGAGCACTTCACGTTCCTCTTCCACCCTCAGGGTCCACGCTGGAGTCCACCATGGACCGCAGGCAAAAGGCACGCACTGTTCAGACATGCTCTGTGTGTGTGTGTCCACGCTCACAAGTATGCATGGGCATGTATTTAGGGACAGGTCAGCCTACGTTCTTAGACATTGCAAAACAGATCCATGTGCAATATGGGCATATGCACAGAGAGAGATACACACCAGTGCGCAGGTAGACCTAGGATAGGCGTGTGCCCCCACACACACAGACATGCTATCGCTTCACTTCAGTCTTCCACCAAGTTATGGAGGGAAAAAAGCCCCACTGATCTCAGCAGAGCAGACGTGTGGAGCTGTAGCCAGAGACCCAGGCGAAAATGCTGTATCCTTGTCACACACATGTTCAAAGCGTGTCTGAACATGTGTTCTGTGAATGTGGGACAGGGAGGTGTGGAAGATCCCTATAAATTAGAAAAACGTTTCTTGAATGTTCGTGTTTACGGTTATAGGTACTCTTTTTGATCAGAACACCCACACTGTAGCCCCCCCCGCGTCCCCACTCACTCTCCTGCTCTCTATAAATTGCTCCTTATTGATGCTCCCCTTCCTAATCCATGGAATCCTACAGTTAAAAAGTCAGTCGGGTTTTTTTTTACTGTTGGAAAGTGGGTCGTGAGTCTCGGGACGCGGGGGGGGGGAGTCCAGGTGTAAACTGTACCCAGTTCATTCTCCCAACTCCCCAGATGAAGCTTGAACAACCTCGGCTGCCTAGGAGCTGGTGGTCTCTGATTCCAGCTTCAAACACTGCTCCCCCCCCCCCGCCTAAGTTCAAACTGGCCTTGCTGAGGATATTATTGAGAGCCTGCATAGAGAACTCGGGTTCTCCCTGTTTGGGGTAGTAGCACATGCTCCATGTTTAGCACCCCTCCCATCTCGTCCTTCCTCCAAAGGAGCTCAGAGCACGACAACCCTGTAAGGGAGGCTGGCCTCAGGTAGAGCAATTTCCCAAGCTGATCTAATGAGGCCCGTTGACTTGCTCGGATACTCCACTCCAGTCTTGTGGATCTCCTCTATCTCTTCAGTCTTAAAAAATTCACTGCTTACTCCATCAGAAACCTGCTCACAAAAATCTGGTGACATCCCCCCCCCCCCGCCAGAAGCAAAGGACTCCCTGGCTCTCTCCTCTGCGTACGGATCACCAAGCTCCAGTCCCATTTTGTTTCCTAGGAGGACTCCACTTTCCACTGCTCTTTTGCCAGAGAGATGCCATGTCACCGAGTGCCTGCGTTTCTGAGAGGTACATTAAAGGCTCATCGCCTTCTCCCTGTGAAGTCATTGCGCCTTTATCTCCACCAATTAACCACACCTCACAGGGCTGCTATTAGCAGCTACGTTGAGCTTAAAAGTGAGGGATCCCATTTCAGAGAGATGTCGTGATCTCTCAGGAAATCCCGGCAAGTAGCCATAAAAGGAAAGAGGGGGGCGAGCTCTGAACTCCTGATCTCTGCCTTTACAGGTCTTTCCAAAAACCCATAAGGAACGAATGAAATATAGCAGAGGAAAATGCAAGACTCTGGGAAGCGAGGAAGGTGATGTCCTAGTACTAACCACTGGGCTGCTGGAGAAACAGGAATCAGACCTCGGATTGATTGAGACGCTTTTCTCTGTCCTCCCAAAACCGAATTGTACCTTGTACTTAAAAGGGGGAAAGGAGGCTCAAGTGCGGGGTTGTGCCTCTGGTAGGGATCCTATCCACACTGTCCTGGGAGTAAGCCCCAATGACTCGAATGGGGCTTACTTCTCAGTAAACTTGCATAGGATTGGGTTGCCTGTCACTAGCCAGCGCTGGGGGTTTTTTTAGTATCCGGATCCTTTAAAAAATAAACAAACTGATATGAAGCCCCCCCCCCCCCATTTCAGTGGAATTGACTTCCAAGTGACCTGGTAGGTGAGATCACAGAAACATCATACAGGATAGCGAGAACCTCATTGGCTCTTCCCAACCCCACCTAGAACGGGTTAGGGAAAGGGGGAAAAATGATTCCCTCTCTCTCCAACTTCTCTGCCCCAAGAAAAGCACCAAGAGTGGAGGAGGATGACCGGAACAGAACTTCGCAGGCTTTCCGTGTATCGGAAGAGACAGTATCCATACCCTGCCATTTCCCTTTTGCTTCTTGCCCTGGTGAACAACCCACTAGGATTTTACTCCGCTCCTGGCAAATCTTTTTTATAATTAATCTGAGTCTTCTCCTGTCCTCCTCCAACCAGGAGCCGTTCCTGCTCCACAGCTGACAAGCAACACCCTTCCAAGCCTGAAGGAGTCCACTCTGGGCTGGTCTCAGAGGGTGCTCAGAACACTCCTGTCGCCAAGGCCTCTCACCTTGCCAGCGTCCTCCCCCTTTAAAAATAATAACCATCCCACCGAAGAGCAGCGGGTCCCCCCTCTCCTTGTCTGCTCCCACCACCTTCAGTGAAGCGGATTTAATTTTCAATATTTGGTACACAAAAATTTAGCCAGCCGAAAGGAGATTAATTTTCCAGAATAATCCAATTAAAAGATTTCTAAACTAATCTTTTGGGGTGGGGAAAGAGGCGAGGGGGGAGGGCGGGGGGCTGACGACGGTGGCTTCTGGCGGAGAAGGGTCGCCTCCTTCCAACTCTGCGCCAGCCTCTGGAACTGACCAGCGTCCTTCAGCTCCCCCGTCATCCCCCAACTCAATTAAGCAGCGGCGCTGGGCTTTGAGGTGTGAGGCGCCCCCGTTCTGGCTTCGTCGGCATGCAGTCGCTTCAGCCCTAGGTACTCCGGCTCAACTGGGTTGAGGATCGGAGCGCCTACTTGGTTTGGTTGCGGGGTGGATTTAACCCTGGGGAAGGGAGGGGGGTCTCCCATCACTCACCGCCTCCTTCCTCTCAAACCAGAATGTGGAAAGTAGTTCGGCGGCGCACAAGCCCCATGGTCTTTTTCTTCCAAGTGCTAATAGATTTATGGTCTCTCTCTCTCTCTCTCTTTTTCCCCAACGCCCATCCACAATAATTAGCACATATGTTCTAAATAGATGATAGTTTGGTGAGCAATAAAGCAATTACCCGTCGGTGAAGCTGACACTTCTTCCAACTAAACTCCAACCAGCAGCTAATTGGAAAAGTCATTCCGGCTCCATTGTCTGCAATTAGTCTTGCTAAACGACTACACCCAAACTAGCCGGTTTGAGGTTTATTTATTCATGGAGAGATTGGCCTTCGCAGCCGCCTGGAACTTCTGAGCTGGATCAGGGTCTCAGCGCTGCCTCTGCTTCCTCTCTGCAGTTCCCATTTCCCTTCTTCACCTTCTGTTTCTTTCTATCCCCCCCCCTTCCCATCGATACTGAAAAGGTCCTCTGCTTCTCTAAAATTTGTCCCTTCTGCTGCAGTTCAAACAAGATTTCCTCAGCCATTCGGGAACCCTGGTCAGTGGAGCCAAACGGGAATCCTGGCTAAAGGCTTCAATGCTGCCCCTGAAGTTTTTCTGTTATGATTATTTCCTTCCCCCCCCCTCCCCTTCAGTGTTAACTCCACGTTGGGGATTGCTTCGGAGGACTTTGCTTCAGCCCAGAGTACTAAATCAAATCAATCAGATGTCCTGCTGAACACACTTGCTGACAAATGGCAGGGTGGGAAGAGCCCCTTGCAAAAAAGGCAGCCAGGAATTCCCGATCACTTAACCACGTTGTCCAGTGACTTTAAAAAGAGAAAATTGGGGAGTGGGGAGGGGGTGGCTGGGCGAAAGCCTCGCATCGCCCCCTTCTCCTGAAGACAGGCAGGCAACAAAGGATGCAATCCTATCCACGCTTTCCTAGGAGTAAGCCCCATTGAACACAATAGGGCATACTTCTGAGTAGACATGCATAAGCTGGAACAGTTGAAGACTTGTGCACAGTGGGTGGAAGTAACGTGTTAAACTGGGCCTTAACGCGCCAAGGGTGCGTTCATCGTGTAAACGGGGCAGGCTCCTTCTACTGAGTGGAATCTGCCTTGCCCCGGGTTGGGGGCTTCTTCACACCAGCAGCTCTGGTCAAACGGACCTTGGAGGGAGGGAAGCTCCCTTCGCTTCGCTGTCAATTGGAACGACCTTCTGGAGGAGCCGTTTAAGAGGGAGCTGTGGGGGGGGGGTGGAGGTGGTCTTCAAGGGAGCCCGCTGCTGCCAGGTTGGTCCTGGAAGGATAGATGGGTGTCTGGGATGGGGTGGAAAAGGGTAGCAACGACGTCTCCATCCGAAGGCATTCCCAGCTCCAAGAATCTCTGGAGCCAGGAGGCAAAGGTAGCACATTCGAACTACCGAGAGGCGAGATGGAGGAGAGGGGCTTTTCCAGGCAGGGGGACCTGGAGGTTGGCTCTGCCACGCTACTGACTCCTTACAGCCAAACGCATTAAACTCGCCTGTCTTTGGAAGCAAAGGAAAGCAGGATTCCGTTGTACCAGGCTCCACCTTGGGAAGACAAAAGACGGACCCCGAGGATCTCCCACGCTCGGGGGGAAGGGGGAAGGAAGTCCCTGTGCAACTGCAGACTTGGCTGGAGGGCTTGCACCACTTCAGGGAACCTGACACCTGCGGGGGAGGAAAGATACAGCCTTCTGTCCCAACCTACTTCGGATTCACTCCGTGTCCCGCAGCTACAGTGCAAAGCCCGGGGCCAAATCCGAATGGATGCCCTTTTTGACATGTCTGATCAGATCCTGGTCAACGGCTTCCTGCGGGGGGGGCCACCTCTGCTCCCAGGTCTTTGCAAATTTAAAACAACAACAAAGTGTTTGGGGGGGAGAGAAGATTCACAGTAGATGTTGATGCTTTGCTTTGATTCCCTTTAGATCTGTGGGGGAGGGAGAGATTTTAACAGCATCAATGGTATATGAATACGACCAAGGGACTGTATATGGGGGGGGGACACTCTTTTCCTGCCCGAGTCTTCCTAGTCAGCTGTCACACTGCTCTGGGGATGGGAGGGCCAGGAAGGTGGCACCTCCTGGCTCGTTTTGGGAAGAGAGAGAAGCCTCTGGTGGAGGAAGCGTCTCCGCATTCCTGCGCCAGGGACGGAGCCTGGCTTGGGGCCTACGAGCCTTGCAGACCCGAGAGAGAGAGAGAGAGAGAGCCCAGGCACTTTCTTCCGTGGCTGGCCCGCTCTCTTTGGGAGAAGAGCGATTAGAGGGGGCCCATTCAGAGCTGCTGATCCAGAGAGAAAAGAGGAGTAGATAAAAGGCGATTTCGAGTGACCTCTTCGTCCTTTTCACACCAACCTGAGCCCCCAGAATAGCCAAGGATCAGTGGGGACAAAAGACCCTCCCCTCCTCGCCCTTTCAGCCTCTGAAGCCTCCCTGCGAGCGGGCGGGGGGTAATCAATAAGAGGGTCCCTCTCGCCCGCCTCCCCTCCCCACTCGGCCAGGCTCCAGTCCTGCCGGGTACTTTTTGACCAGCCCTGCTCCTGCTCTCCTCCCAGCACTGCTCCAGTGTGGCACGGTTTCTTCCCCCCCCCGTCTGCTTTGAGCGCTTCGTTTCATTGACTTGCCCCCACGAAACCTAAAAGCTCTCCCCCCCCCCCAGCCGCCTGAAAGAAGGACCTGTAATAAACATATCTCGGCCTGACAGTTTAAGTGAGAAGTCAGGTTTATTATTTAGATTCCAGCTTAGGGGGAGCTCGAAAAGAAGCTACTTCTGCTCACACCACTAGGAAGGCCTGGGGGGCCCCTCCTGCTCTCCCCAGCCCCCCCTTTTATGCGGTGCCTGGTTCTGAGCAAGTGACAAGCGACAACTTAACATCCAGTCGACTTTAAAAAAAAAAAAATCAAAAGCCTGGGAAAGAGAAACCCAAGTTAGCTCAGCTTCTGATGGACTAATCCCATGATAAAAGAAGTGGGAGCCCTGACAAGTGACTATGATGGGAAATGATGCTGCAGGCCAGGGAGGGCATTGTCAGGACAGAAGAAATCAACTCTGGTGACTCCTTTGCCAGGGTCCCACTTTTCAGTCCCTGGTAGAGCCCGAGATGCTCCTGTTCGGTCTCTGGGTCTGAAGAGGAGCTCACCCGAGCAGTGTAGGCCATCTGCACTGCAGTGTGGGCACCAGAGACCCTCTGGAGTCCAGACAGCGGTGCAGACTGGCAGAGACGTCCGGCAGATCTCCAGCACTCCTTTGCAGGCCTAGGAGGTCTTCCTTCCCTGCCTGCCCTCGCGTTCTCCACTGGACATCCGCGCGCCTCGGTCCTTTGCCTACCCCACTCTCATTCCCTCCAGCAGCTTGATTTGGGCCCAAAGTAAATGTATGATGATAAGAAGAGAGAGAATACTGAATATTTCAGTATTCAGTCCAGAATACTGGCGTGTGTGAGAGAGAGAGAGAGAGCGAGAGCGAGAGCGAGAGCGAGAGATTCCTGCCTCACTTAGTAGTATTGGATTACGGTGCCTTGTTTAAAGCACCCAGAGCAGCTATCACGCACTCCAGAGGACTTACTTCCGAGTAAAGATGCATGGGGCTCTCCCCTTGTGCACTTGTGCCCTGCTTGATTCCTTCCCCCACCACGTTTGCTCTTGGCTGAGGCTTCTTTCCTCCTAGGCCAGGCGAGCAAGTGCCCCAGGGGAATCAGGGGACTCGGCGCCCCAGGGGAATCAGGACCCGGGCTTTTGCCAGGTACAATACGAGCTGGTCAGGCCTGAAGGCCAGGAGGACGCATTTCGCTTCCTGTCCAGTTTCCCTATGAGAAGCTGCAGGGTTCTGCTACTTTCAGAGTTGTTCTAAAGTCATCAAGCAGTCCAGCGGGACTTCTTAGGACAGCTCAAAGAGGAAGCTCTGCGAAAGTTAGGGCCACTGAACTGGCCAAGTAGCCTCTCCATCCTCCGCCCCTTATCCCAGTTGCCTTTAATGAGCAAGGCTCTCTCTCTCTCTCTCTCTCTCTCTCAAATATTGTCTCTCTACCCTCTCTCCAAGCCCAAGCTTCAACACTATTTACTCGAAAGCAAGTTTCATTGATTTCAGTAGGATTTACTTCCTACTAAGTACTGCGTATAGTATGCATAAAATTGCTGTCCTACTGGGCTCTGGAGTCCGAGAAGAGCCTGGTCAAATGTAAATCTGATTAAGATGGTGAGAAGCAAGCAAATGGAGAAAAGGATGAAAAGGCAGGAGAAACGGATGTTGTGTGTGTGTGTGTGTGTGTGTGAGAGAGAGAGAGAGAGAGAGAGAGAGAGAGAGAGAGACCGCACACACACCCCTCTTTTCTTTCCCACGTCTGCTGAATTTACTCAGGGGCGAGGGAACAACAAATCCTGATTTCCATTGTTTATTTTTTTTCGGACGGGCGTCAAAGTGGGAAACATTCCACCATCGGACACCTGATCTCTTGGCGTGCAGGTTGGAAATACATGAGCAGGAGTTCTTGTAAATCAGTTGAGTGCTGGGTCTGCTCTCCAGGGTTAGCAGGGACGCTGGTGAAACACTCCCTCGCTTCACCCTCACCTGTAGATGAAGAAGATCATCCGTGGGAGTGTGGCAGCTCTGGCTGGGAGTGAACATATGTCTCCTCTAAAAAGCACCACATCTTCTAGGTAGCCAGTGGTTATTTTCAACAAGGTGCCAGAATGTTCTTGTGTGTTGGGTGTTTTGTGTGTGCGTTTAAGAGAGAGAGAGAGAGAGAGCGATAACTGGGGCAGGAGCTTGAAACTGACTAGGGTGGAAAGGAGACACGGGCCTTCTTGCCAGAGATCTGGGCCTACTTCCGCTAATCCTGGAAGCGACGCCAAAAGCAGGCTTCATTGCCAAGGACTGGCTTCTTCCTAGGCTTGGCCCTGCTGGACTCTCCAGCTGAAAGTGTGGGCAGGAGCCAGGCAGGGTACATGACACTGTGTCCCCTGGGGTAAGGGTCTTGGGGAGGGGAAGCAAGGTGGGATTCAGACCTGTTAACAGGACAATCCACATTTGCCCAGGCCTGGGGAGGGGGTGCCCTGCGAAATGCTGACCTGACAAGCTGGAAGACGGAGAGCCTGTCAAGAGTTGGTGGAGAGCGCGAGCAGAGTGAGCTGATTTGCGGGGCAAGCGGCCCAGCAGCCTGGCGGTGTGTGAAAGCGAGAGAACAGAACTCCGAGAACGCCTTCCGTCTGGCTCGCCGGGTCTGTTTTAAGTCGCTCTATGGAGAACGCGGGTGGCATATGTGTGCTTTAAAAAGCACTCCCCAAATGTCATGTCAGAACGAAATGCAGCTGGATCTCTTGAACGCAGGCTCGGGAGGGGAGTTGCTCCAAGGCGCTGCAAGAATGTAGCATTCACGCCTCCCCCCCCCCCCAGTTCTGGGGAGAATAAAGTACTGGGTCCTGTGATGAACTCATGCCTTGTAAGGATGTTACCATGTAGGTAAGAATATCTGTGCACAGTCACACACACGCACGCAGAGAGAGAGAGAGAGAGAGAGAGAGAGAGAGAGAGTTTTTAAAAGTGACCCAAAATATTCTGATCCCCAAAATACTTCTGAAGTGGAGGAGGACACAGGATTTTATAGAACAGACTCCCTTCTTCCCTTCGACCGCAGCCCCAGAGAGAGAGGGCTAGAGACAAACACTCGCCTCCTAAAGCCCTAAAGTGTCTGTCAGTCGCCCCACTTTCAAATGAACGAGCCCACTTCCAGGTCCGCGGGCTTTGGCTAGTGGTCTTAAGCCCAGACTACCTCTGGCTTTCCCCATGAAATGCCCCTATCAGATTACGAAGCCTGGACTGAGAAGTGGAGGGGAAGAGAGACCGTTTCTTCTGCTGCAGGGCCTGCGAGGGTGCGATCCACAGACCTCTTAAGCCTGGCTTCTCCTTATTTTCTGACCATCACGGCCTCCTTCCACATCACCGATGTGGTCTTCTCCTCCCTCTCCACCTCATTAACAAGTCCACAGAACATCATGCAAGTCCATGAATTCAGATTCCTTTCTCTCCCCCCCCCCCCCAAACAAAGCAGTTCTTCATCTGAAAATCACATCTGGAGGCCCTGCTATTTTCGACTCGAGAGATTTCTCCATTCCCTCCAGACATCTGCCCAAGCTGGGATCCTAAACGTGAATCCTAAATGCAGCCTCCCATGTCAGTAAGATTGGGGCAGGGATGACAATGAAAGTTCCAGCTTCCTTTTATCCTAGAGACAGCTCTGCAAAAGCTAGGTTAAAAAAACCCGGGTTCCCGCTTACACTGAAATTGCACTGAAAAGTGATATATAAATATTCTTAATTGTAACAATAATTTAAAAGAAAAAAATTAACTTGAAATTGGAAAAAAAAAAAACAACCATTGCCATATTGAGAAAGGATGGCCATGTTCATGGCCGACTGAATCAGCTGCTCCTGGAGAGTTTAAGATCCCTTTCTCCTGGTCTGAACTGCTACCCCTTGCCCTTTCCAAGATGCAACAAGGGCTCCCCAAAAGAGGGGGTTTCTTTGAGTATCCATCACAACCACCACCCAAATCTAGCCTCTGTTATCTTGAGAAAGCAGAGATTAAATGGAGGCTATTTTACCCTCTTCCTAGGAGGGCTGAGAAGGACCGTAACCGTCCGGCACAAACACACAACAACAAAGGCAGCCTCTAGGAAACAGAACGGGGATCGGAGGGTGGATTGTGTAATTGTGTAAATAAATGTATCGTGTGGCCCTTTTCTCATTGTAACACTCTCTCTCTCCCTCTCTCCCCCCCCCCTGCAGTAGATCTCACTGTTGTCCCTTTAATCTGTTGACACTCCCCCATCCCCAGATAAACAGGCTGCAATCGATCTTTTCATTAGGTGATCAAACAACAAACAGAGCAGGTGAAAGACAACAGCATTAGCCCGCTGACACCAGTCCGCAGGCGAGCTTGGCAACCCCCTTGAAGAGAGGTAAAGTCAGGGCATCAACACACAGCTCCACTTGGCTAGATCTGTGCACCTCTTCCTAAACACACACACACACACACACACACACACACACAGAGCTCCCAGTTTTACTGTCCAGCTTGCTAAGAAAGCTGATCCCCTCATAGACAAGCCCGGTCCGCCTCCCAGCATTACAGTTCCTACTAACTCTCTGAGTGGCAGCCCAATCCTATGTACGTCTACTCAAAAGTAAGTTCCGTTAGTGTCAATGGGGCTTACTCCCAGGAAAGTGTGGATAGGAATGGGCTGTGAGTCCCCTCGATTTCAAGGAATTCTGATTCTCACGTTGATCGATTTTCAGGCTACGTGGGCCGCGCCACAGCACTTTTTGGAGGCTGTGGGGGAGGGGGGTGTTGCTATCTTCACACCTGCCTCCTAACTACTCACCACCATCACTGCTGACTTTGCCTCCCCCCCCTTTCCCTTCATATATCCTTCAGAGGAAACCTGGTTGGGCATTCCCAACCAGGCCTGCACTGGGTTCCTTGCAGAGTTCCCGGCAAAGCGGGAGGGATGCTGAAGGGAAACATGGAAATGGGGGGAGGGGGTTAAGGGGGGAAAAGTTCCTGTCTTGATGGAACTCTATCCAAAGAGGTTGGATGGCTGAGGGTGGCGGGAGCCCAACTCCGAGCAGCCCTGCGCTGTTTCCCGGCCAGTGTCTCATCCCTTCAGAAATTCGGAGTAACGTAGAGAAAGCGAAAACTACTTGCCTTGCGTGGCCGGGGCTGCTGGTCGTTAGTGGAGGGAATCCGGACTCCGAAGACCTTGTCAAGTAGCTGCTGCCTCTCTGAGTACCTTCTCAAAGGCTCTCTCTCTCTCTCTCTCTCTCTCTCTCCCTCTCTCTCTCTCTTCCCCCTCTCCCTCTCCCTCTCTCTCGCTTGCTCTCTCTCTCTCTCTCTCTCTCTTTCTATGGCTCTGCCTCTTTTTTCTCCCTGTCTCTTCACAGTCCGGGGAGCAAAATCTTAGATAATATACATACAGAGAGGGCTTGCGTGTGTGTGTGTGTGTGTGTGTGTGTGTGATTTAATCTTATTCGTTTCACCTTTTCAGTGACCACCAGAAGACAGGACGGAGTTTTTGTTTTTTTTTAAAGAGAGAGGGAAAGAAGGACAGAGAGAGAGAGAGAGAGAGAGAGAGAGAGAGAGAGAGAGAGAGAGAGAGAGAGAGAGGCAGGCGAGAAAGCCCACTGTTGTAGACTGAATAACATCCCTTTTTATCAATGCAATCTGCAATAGGGACAGCTTGGCAAGGAAAACGGATGGGGGGGTGAGAGAGAGAGAGAGCTAGAGAAAACCACCCTCTTAATTATTTCACCACCAAATCTCAAAGCGTGTCTTCAGAATCTGGACTCTCTCTCTCTCCACCGAAGAAAGATGTTACTGCCACGAAGAAGCCATAGACCCAGATTTGCCTCTGTTCTCCTAGAAAACAGAGAGACATTTCGGAATATCTGTCCACCTTCTCCCCCCCCCTCCCCAATCCCAACCGCTATAAAAACTTTGATAAAAGTTAGAAAGATGATGGGAAAGAATGAAAAGCAGAGGCTGGGGAAGTTGGGTGTAAGGGAATATCCAAAGCCTGTGGAATTCCAACGGAAGGGTTCGCTCTTTTCTCCATACACTCTTTTCTGGGGGGGGGGGGCAGAATAACGAGATAAAGTTCCTTTCGTATACTTAGGGGTTTCCTGTACTTCCTTCAGTGGTGGCACGAGTGTTCTTTTGCCTGGGGAAGGAAGGGGGAGCTACGGGAGCTCCAGTTTCACCGCTCTATTCCTGTCCGCTAGATGGCAGCACGATCCAGCTATTTCACGAAGACGGGCGAAGCCAGCTCTCTGTCTCTTCCCCCCACCGCGTTCCCAGCATACACTCCTCCAAACTCACATTCTCTCTCTCTCTCTCTCTCTCTCTCTCTCTCTCTCTCTCTCGCCTGAACTTTCCTTTACAAGCACTGATCCCCACAGATAAACTGCAAAGACGATCACTTATTTTTGATATACATGTATATATATCAAATATATATATATAAATAATTACTTCTTATGTTTCAAAACACATTTGGAAGAAGGAAAAAGGGGGTCATGGGAAAGGATAGTTTAATAATGATTATTTAAACAAAACAAAAAAAAAAACCACTGAAAGTAAAGCAGGAAGAAAATGTCTCCCAGTAAAACAGGGTGCTGAATTCTCATGGGGCGAATTTCAGACAAGGCGAGCGCCCGCCGTGAAACATTTTTAGATAAATAAATAAATAAATATCAGAGAACATTTAAAGTGAGGAAAGGAGCCAGCGTGCTGGAAGGGGAAAGGGGGGCGCGTGTTGAACTGGAACATATGGAACCATAAATGTATTTTTAAATACTTACATTCCTTATGGAATCTCCTTAGCCATCTACTTCCAGTCATTAAACAATGGAATCCAATCCAAGTATTGTAATTCCTAATCAGGGTATTTTTTTTAAGAAAAAAAGATCCCAAAGAGACACAGAGAAATCTAATTAAAAAAAAAAAAACAACTTTTCAGAATCAGCCAAAATAATTTCCTTTTAATTCCCTTTTCCCCCTATCGCAATGCATCTCTTTCCCGCCCCCACCCCTCTCCTCCTTTCTTTTAACGTGCGTGTGTGTCTGTGTGTGTGACCATAGACGACCCATACTAATCAGGTCTCAAAGTAAATAGCAGAGCAGGGCGATCGCAATGTAAATTGTGCTTGTCAGAAGAATCCCCCTCCCTCTTTCTCTCTCCCTCCCTCTTCCCTTCACCCCCTGCCTCCCCCTCCCTCCTCCCTCCCTCCCTCCTTCCCATCTCAGTCAGTAGGTAGCAAAGAATAAAGCGGGGGGGGGGAGAGAAGGGGGAGAGAGGGAGAGAGGAGACCTCAGCCAATGGAGTGGAGGAGGCTTGGCTAACCTTAGCCTCCCATTTTCTCTCCCCCCAATTCAGGGCTCTGACCAGTCAGTCGCCTTTGATTATCAGTTGCCAGCAGCCCCTCTCTTGGCTCCTTGACATGAGCTCCATATAAGGCAGCGATCTCCATAGAAACGTGTCAGTTTCAATAGTAGTGTCAAAGTTCACTATATACAGACATTCGCGCGGATCCCCCTTTCGGAAGCATTGCTGGGCTGGTCTTCCCGTTGCAGCGCATTCATTTTTTGGTTCCCTCTCTCTCTCTCGCTCTCTCTCTCTCCCCCTCTCTCTCTCTCCTCTCTCTACCTCTCCACCTCTCTCCCTCCCTCCCTCCCTCTCTCCCTCCCTGCATATTCCATCAGTCGGAGCTTTCTTCCTCCTCTCCTCCTTCCCGCTCCCTTCTTCCACCTTCTTTTCCTCCGCCGAGCCCGCGCCTCCTTCCCTCCTTCTCCCTGCGAGAGACCAGAGGGAGCGGGGAAACTTGGAAGGAAGAATAGAGGAGCGAGGAGCGGAGAGCGCTGCGGAGGAAGGAGCCGGCCGGGGACGCGTCCTCCTCCCCGGCAGCCGGCCGGCTCGTCGTCTTGGTGCGCCCCGGAGGGTCTTGCTGCCGGCCGAAGGAAGAGGCTTCGCTTGTTGTTGGGCGTTTGGCCCCTGCGGAGGACGCGGCGCGCTTTCCCCGCCGGCGCTGCCCGGAGAGAGAGCGGCGAGCGGGGCTTTCTGGGCTCGCCGGAGGAAGGAGCAGCCAGCCGGAGGAGGGAGCGCGGCGGCGGCGGCGGCGGGGCGGCTGCTGGCTCGACCTACTTCGGATCTCGGCGCGGCTTCTCCGCCTCTCCCGGCGCGGGAGCCCCTCTCCCCGCCGCTCCATGTCCGCCTCCCTCCGCCCGGGCTCGGCGCTGGGGCTGCGGCGGCTCGGCCGGGCCGGGGGGCGGCGGCAGCGGCAGCCTTTGTGCGTCCTCGACTGAGCCGGAGCAGGAGCGGACCCGAAGCGCCCCCGAGCCCTC
The DNA here is from genome assembly GCF_035046505.1 of Tiliqua scincoides. Taxonomy (NCBI): domain Eukaryota; kingdom Metazoa; phylum Chordata; class Lepidosauria; order Squamata; family Scincidae; genus Tiliqua; species Tiliqua scincoides. The sequence continues at coordinate 40,581,612 of NC_089822.1, forward strand.
CGCTGCATGGCTGCTGAGCGCGCCCGGACCCGGCCCCCGGCCGCCCCCTGAGCGCCCCCGCCGGCTCCCCACGCGGCCCCGCGGCGACGGGCGCGATCCAGAGGCGGCCCCGCCGGGCCAGGCCAGCGCGAGGCGACGGAGGCGGCTGCACGGCGGCGCCACCAGCGGCTCGCTCCTACCCGGGGCTCCCCGCCCGGCTGCCGGCGGTGCCCGGACGGCGCGGGGCTGGCTGGCTGGCGGCCGGCGAGCCTTCCTCCTCCTCCCTCCGTCCCCGCTCCCTCTCCTGCCCGCCGGGGTGAGCCCAGTCCGGATGCCTTTCCCCCCAGCCCGCTGCGCCCCGGCCGGCTCCGCCACTTGAGCAGGGGCACCTTCCCGGGGGCAGGCAGGGCGGCCGGGGGCCGAGGAGCAGAGGGGTTCCGCTGAAGCCCCCCAGGGCGGAGGAAGGAGGGCAGGGGGGCAGCGCGGGGAGAGCAGCGGAGGAGAGGCGGGAGGAGCCCCGGTCCTCGCCTCTGCCCTCACCCCGGGCGGCCCCGTCCCCTCCCCTCCCCACCCACCGCCCCCACCCCGACCCGACCCCCCCCGGCCTCTTCCCCGCAGCCCCCCTCCTCCGCGGGCCGAGATATGGCAATGGTAGTTAGCAGCTGGCGAGATGCGCAGGAGGACGTGGCCGGGGGCGGCCCCACCGGAGCGGCGCAGCCCGGCCGGGACCCGCAGCAAGGGGCCTCGGCGGCACCGCACACGCCGCAGACGCCCAGCCAGCCGGGGGCCCCCCCTCCACGCCGGGCGACAAGGGCCAGCAGCAGCAGGGCTCCGGGCAGGGCCAGCAGCAGCAGCAGCAGCACATCGAGTGCGTGGTGTGCGGGGACAAGAGCAGCGGGAAGCACTACGGGCAGTTCACCTGCGAGGGCTGCAAGAGCTTCTTCAAGCGGAGCGTCCGCAGGAACTTGACCTACACTTGCCGGGCCAACAGGAACTGCCCCATCGACCAGCACCACCGCAACCAGTGTCAGTACTGCCGTCTCAAGAAGTGCCTCAAAGTGGGCATGCGGCGGGAAGGTGAATATGCTTTCCTCCCTACTCCCTCTCGCCCCGCTAGGTGTCCGGGGCACACTGGGGGCCTTCCCTCCCGCCCCTTCCCTCCCAGCCCCTCAGCCTCCCCAAGCAGAGAGCCCACACTGGGGAGAGGCCCCTTCCCTCCCAGCCCCCCAACCCCTTCAGCCTCCCCAAGCAGAGAGGCCCCCCCCCTTCGCAGTAGGTCTGTTCAGAGCAGCCTGGCTATGCTTTTTATATCTGTGCTGGTTATTCCACCCTCTCTGACCTGGCTCTCCCTCCCTCTCCTTGCCCTCTGTTATGGGTCTGGAGCTGGGAAAGCACTCGCTGGCTGGAAATCAGAGTATCCTCTCAATTTGGGCTTCCCATCCTTCTTTTTGTGCCCCTTAAAAGAACAGGAAGAAAACAACTAGAGAAGGGTCCATTGCAACACATGGCATTAGAGCCATTTACTGCAGCTTCCCCTTTTTTTCCCCCACCTGAAAACCGAAAGAGAAGCAGGGAAGGGGAAATTTATTTTATTTTTTAAATTGGGGCAGCGGGGTGTGTGTAGGGTGGTTGTGTCCGTAGCCTGGCTTGCCTTGCTGCTTCCCTGCATCTTCCCAGTCTGCTAGGCTGTCCCTTTCCAAATCTGGCCTGGTTTGGATTCCCTCGTGCTTTCCAAGGAAAGTTTGTGAACGATCAGTGCTTTTATAGTTCTGTCATGCCCCCCTCCCTTGTTCGCATGCTGCTCATTTTATTTCTCCATCCAACTCCACCGTCTCTTTCAAAAGTGCATCCCAGTTGCAATCTACAACATAGTGACTGGTTGTTATTATCATTATTTTTAAGCATACTACGTAACTGCCCTGGAATGCCATGTCCATCGTTTTAAAAGAAAGCCAACAACTCCAGTGTCATAATCTCAAGCCTCTTTTTTCCGAGAAAGAAGGCTGTCGATTTTGTTCTTTTTTTTTTTTTAATGCTTCCATGTAATCTGTTTTTATTTTCCTGTGGCAAGATTTACTGCAGTGGGCTCTGTTTGTATTGGTGTTTGTGTGTATGTGTTGCCTTTATTATCCCCCCCTCCAATAACTTAGCAGTTTGCTAGTTAAAACTGAGTTTCGTGACTCAGTATAAAGACATCTTAAGAGTCAAATGAGTATAGCTTTTTGTGGAGTGGAGATGGTTTTGAACATTATATTTTTCCACCCACCCCTGCCCAGTGCTACAAGAAAAGATGACAATTCTTTTTAAAACTAGCCCCTGACGACTTCATTTGTAGCTTCAGAGTTGACAGGGTTCAGGTCTCCAACCTGAAAGAGATACATATCTCTCTTAGGTAGAGAATATATATAATCTCAACGTCTGTGAGTTGTGTTTACATTTAATGAAAAGACACAACCGGTAGGTTTGTAAGTATAATATGAAGGGGGGAGAGATTCTGACCGCTTGGTGGAATTATTAGCTTCCCCCCCCCCATCAAAAATATGATTAACAGGAAACACCGAAGAAAATCTCTCTCCCTGTGAAATGGAAAATATTAATTTTTTTGCGTGTTCGGAAACCCTCTCGGCGGCCTTAAGTTACCTTTGTTTACGTGCCATGAGTTTGAGTTGCTGGCCTTGATGAAGTCAACGCAGACACACACACACACACACACACACAGAGGAGCGCAGGGACAAACAAACTTTGCTCAGCTTAGGAACTCCAAGCCTGCTTACGTTTTGGGTTGGGACGGTTAATGAATCCACGGGCGGGGGGGGGGGAGGCTGTGTGCTGTTGCAAGGCTGTACATTCGCTGGGCAAAGCGGAGGAGAGAGTTTTTGCAGCTGCAACAGCGAGAATTGCAGGATTGCCACCATCCCCTCCTGGCCACTCATGTTTGGCTTCTGTAAGTCCGCATTTTATTTTAATTTCTCCTTTGAAAACACACACACACACACACACACACACACACACACACACACACTTTCCTCCCTCCCGTTCATGGAAGCAGGGAGAACTTTCTGAAGAAAGAGAGTTTGCTTAGCCTTCTTGACAATAAAATAAAGCCTCTTTTGGGAGTTGGAGAGCCCAAGCCTATGCCTGTCTACTCAGAAGTAACACCCATTATAGTCAATGAATTTTACTCTCAGGAAAGTGCGGCTAGGATTGCTGCCGGAGACTGGAAGCTGATTTCTTTTTTGGAGCAGTAGCATGGAAGACCAGGGACAGCTCCCCCACGCCCACCCACCCACCCTAGTCACTCCGAGCACATTTGCAGGCCTGTGTCCGAAGCAGGACCCTGGACTGGTTAAATACCCGGAGAGCTTTTA